>NW_021133543.1:0-298339 GCF_004193835.3 Ostrinia furnacalis | reverse complement strand
TACCTTTCAGCATCTTTGGGAAGCGAAAAAAAAAGATAAATCCGGTAAATTACTTTTCGAATTTAAACACCCGAACGCCGCACAATATTTCTTTCTCTTTATGTCCATTTTTAAATAATACTTCGATCATAGAATTATAATCATACTACTACAACGCACGCCAGCGTCCTGACGAGCGCGCGCGTGACTCTCGACTGATATAATACCCGCCGGCGGGGCGCTTCGCTGTAGGTAATTATCGGATGTACCGCGCGGAGTGAGCCAGGCCTGGTATTAGCCTGGTTCCAAGTTTTGTGAAAATTCTATTTCTGTAATTATGGTCGACCAAGTGCCTACTTCATCGAACGACCACATTGTTGTGTGTTCAGCTTTGTTGTGTTTCGACAGTTAGAGGTAAGATAGCCAGTTCCTCCGTGGTTGAGGATTCCGGGTGAAGCTCGCTTCCACCTTCGGCCTGATCATCACTTACCATCAGGCGAGATACAGGCATACAGGCCAAGAGCTTCCTCGTTATGGATAAAAAAAAAACTTTCAGCTTCTCAAAATAAAAACAATACCAAAATAATGTTACAGAATAAAAATACATATAATTAATATTGTTGTCATCGTGTGTCACTTTAATTTCCAAGTATCTAAGCTAAGTACTTCAGTGAACGACCACTTCATTCAAATCACTAGTAAATATTACCGTGTTTATTTCATATCAGCAAAATTATTGTCATCGAGTGTGTATCACTTAACTTCCAAGTGCCTACTTCATCGAACGACTCAAACCACTTTAGATTGATTCCTTATTAAAATCTCCATCATTGGGGCAGAAACCTTACAAAATACCTCGGCACTCCTCGACGAGTGATGCATGATCACGTCTAGTACTTATACTTGACTAGCAAGGGTGTGCCAAGGGAAATTGAACCCTAAGACAGGGGGTGAAAGTGGAAATAGCAAGGCAAGTTTCGGTAAGTCCACGAAATAACATCCGCGGAGTTTTTGTACGAAATGCTGTTATTATCTATCCAATACTTTATGTACAGGGTGTTGGGAAATGAGGAATTTATCTTTTTACGAGTTTAAGGATGGATGGCATTGAAATTGGAACTGCATAATTATAATTAAATCCATAATCAATAAGAGTGAATTAAATAAAAATATGACTGTGGTGACTTTTTACAATAAATGTCTAATATATCTAGTATCTCTAATGTAATGTTTTCTACCATAATATAAATTGTAAAATTGCTGTTGAGTTTAAGACATAACAACTTTCTACAATGACTGAGTTCTGTAGGTTTACCATGAGCTTCCCTACACTACACAAAATCTCTATAGAGAGTGAAAAAATCTATGAGGATTTTAGTTCTTGAAAGTAATCGCTAGGGACACTTTATAATAAGTCATATATTTTTTCGCAGCTGCTAGCGAGTATATCTATAAAAGCGAAAGGTCACTGACTGACTGACTGACTCACTCACTCACTCACTCATCACGAAATCTCAGAAACTACAAGTGCTAGGAGTCTCAAATATTGCATGGGAGTTCCTTTTAGAACGTAGGTGCTCACTAAGACGGGATTTCCCAAAATTCAACCCTTAGGGGGTAAAACCGGGTCCAAGCATACGAAGTCGCGGGCGGACGCTAGTTTAATATAAACTCATGGTTAACACACTGCTGTTGACAATAGTGACTGAGTTTCTTGTGCTGCTTTCTCAGTACTTTTTATTTCATTCATTTCTCCATTTTTCCACCCACCCTGTATCTTCCGATAGGAAGCGCAGCACCATGTAGATAGTGTGCCTTTTCTTCACGCCACTCCTACTAACGATGTCATTCGCGTTCCGCGCGACGAGTTATTGAGACTTTTTCAAGAGAACCCGAGGGTTGGGCACACCTGGGGGTGAGGTATAATCGCTGGATATGGCATGACATTGGCATTTTATAGAAGAAAAAAGAAAAAAACCTCTAAATCACATCATAAATATTGATATACCTAACACAAGAACTACCGTAAAGAGAAATAATGAACACAGAAATACAAAATTTCACTTTCATGTAACGATAGCAAGACGGTCGTGCCACAAACTTAGGTATAAATTGGCCATAAATAAGATCTGATAAATTTTTACAATGTGAGTCATTATTTATGGTATCGTTCTGGAAGCTAATCAAGTAAATAGTAAAACTATGATATAACAACGCGCTGGTGTGGACTTAGGGTGAGTTGCACCACCGAACTTTGACCGTAACTTTGACGATAACCGGTGTATTTTGTATGGAGTTTGACAGATTTAGTTAAAGTAAGATGGTGCAACCCAGTCTTAAGACTGTCCATCGTATCCTAGAAATGATAACGTTGTTTAGATTTTTTTAAAGAATTTCGTCCCGTTAGCCCCTCATACTAAGCTAAATATGCTTGTGTCTTCATCATTCCGCTATCGTGGCTTCAATGTTTATGGCACGTTATGAAGTTTATTTTTTAGACGTTTCCAGCCATCTTGACATCTCGGTCCCGCCTCGAAGAGGATATCTGACGATAATTATGGCGGTTGAAAGATTGAATGCTCTCCGCTGTCATTTTGCTCAAGTGGGACGTATAGATCATTGGCAACAGACAGACTGACGTGAGTTTTGTATTGCGAATAATATTTTTAAGTCATGCGAAATGAGAGACTTCGTAGTAGGTACTTGGGGTGGAGAAGAAACTGTAATTATAGATCGTTAAAAGAAAACAGAATTCATAGTACGCAGAACTGACGGCCGATGAGACAGCAAGGTTCTGGAGTGAGGAAAACGCAGCGTGGGACGTCCATCCACAAGGTGGACCATCGACCTCATAAAGGCAGCAGAAAGGCGCTGGACACAGGCCGCTACCAACCGGTCAACATGGAAAGCATTGGGGGAGGCCTATGTTCAGCAGTGGATGTCTGGCTGAAATAATGACGATAATGATGATTAAAAAATTCAATTGTACTCGTAGGTACTTAATAATCTTATATGTAGTTAAGGACTTGTGCTCTTTGGTATCGATTCAATTCCCAGGTAGAGCAAAGAAGTAGTTTTTTTTATGAGACAGACTGATGGTAAGTGATTACCGTCGCCCATAGACACCCGCAGACCCAAGAGTTGAGGTAGTACCTACCTGATATGAAAATGAAGGAACTCCGATTCTTAATCGTATTTCTTAGTACAAGCTTTGCTTAGTTTGGAACTAGAGGCGCAGTGTCCAAGGATATTTATCTATTGAACACTTCTTAAAATTACTTTAAGCTTTAGGCTAAAGAGCCAGTAGTAACCCAAGGTCGGGAAAGCTGGAAGATATGCTCAGACAAGTTCACAAATGAGTGTCGACTAGTGATTGATACATTCCCGAGTGATTCCCGTTTGGCGTGTTCCGACACAATCGACGAGCCGTAAGGGCGGATCGGACATATTGGATAAGGGGTGGCGGTGTGGAAAATCGAATCAACCATTACGTTGACTTGAAGTTTGCCTTGTCTGCCACTGGCCCATTTATTGTCCCGAAGCAGTGGTAGGGTTAATATTGGGACGTGTAAAAGCGCTTTTTTAAAGCCTATTTGCAAAAATAAATGAATTTTATGAATTTATGAATTTTGGTTCGATTCTCAGAGACGTTCGTATCTAAATACAAAACAAAACAAAAAAAATATTATGTAGAGTCAAAATTCTAATGCGATTGGTTTATTTCTACTTTGTTTGTCTTATTTAGGAATTGAACTCATAAGCTTCTGGACCACTTTGATTAATAAATAATCATAAATAACCAGTCCTGAGCTGCTCGAGAACTGTTCTACTCCAACGATCATCAGTTCTACGAGCTACATGCCCCAACACTGCCACTTCATTTTAGACCCTAATTTTCCGGAGGCAAATGGAGGATTTAGTCAACACTCTACACGCTGACCAGATTGAGGAGGGCTCGTTGACACTGTCACATACGTTTAGCGATTTTTCCAAAATAAATCAAGCTATTTAAACGATAGATTGACACAATTTCCAAACTACACCAACACACAATTTTCAAACAAAGAAAATTCAGAAACAACTTTTGCACCTTCAATTTAGCTCTGACCCTTCCAAATTTGTCGGGAACTAAACTAGCTACACCGTCGTGTTAGCACCGAAACAACCAATAACCTAAAACTACCCTACAGAAGTGGGGTACCATTGCTATAAGTTGGGGAGTCACGGGCGATTACACCGGCGCGGATGCTATGCGATTGACTGTACTGTGTAGCCAATAGTTTGTATAATAAACGCGTTTGTTGGACAAATGTATACTGATTAGTTTAATTCTGCAAAAGATGTCGCAACTGGCAAATCACTACATATTATAAAACAAAGTCGGTTTCCTGTCTGTCTGTCACTATGTATGCTGAGATCTTTATAACTATTGTTTTTTTTAAATAGATAGAGTGATTCAAGAGGAAGGTTTACATGTATAAAACATGCATATTACAGAAGAGAAAAGCCGAGAAATTCCATTGAAACCGTGCGAAGCCGGGGCGGGCCGCTAGTTCCAATATAATTTGTCACTTTCGCAATTTTTAGAGTCCCGTTAACCCCTCGCGGTAAGCTAAATAAGTTTTTTTTTTATTTATTTAAATACATTCTAACTTTAATCTACAATGAATTTAATGAAATATAGTTACTTCAATGAATTAGTAATGCTGTTGTAGTAAGAGACCAACAAAAATCGATTAAGCTGATAATATTAGTACCTACTTGAACCATTAGTTTATTTGGAAGCTATTTAAACAGTACAAGATTATTGCCTAAGGAAAAAACTGTGTCCAAAAACATTACATTACTATGAGAACGCAACAAAACCTCACTGCCCAAAACAGAAACGCGGCAACTGCGAACACTGAAGAGTTTTTCTAATAAATCAATACGCTCTTATCGATGCCGTATCTCGCATCTTCAGCGTTATTGATGTGGCCGATAAATCAGCGGGTCTTCTGTTGGCACGCCCGCGCACTCGACTAATGACGATTTATGCGGCGGCGAGGGGGAATTGTACAGATGTGGGGACTGGAAATGGGATAAAAATTGTTTTTATGAAAGAAAAAACGAAAAAAAAAATGCATTTAGCTACGCCAACGCCATCCACTTAGTAAAAGACTACGCAAAGTTATTTTCGTTTTATCCACGAAGACACGTTTCACCATTCTTCCGCTAATTTTTGAGTGTTATCGGTACTAAATTATCCAAGAGCACACGCACACTACAATAATGACGCTCGGATTGCTCGGATCAAACTCGGAAACGATCTATACTAGAGACTTTATTTTTGTAAAACACAATAATTTTACCCATTAAAATTATGACAGGCTAGGAGGAGGTCATACGTAGTTTAATATCCTTCTTCTATGCCTATCATCATCATCATCATCATCATAGGACGTCCACTGCTGAACATAGGCATCCCCCAATGCTTTCCATGTTGCCCGGTTGGTATGTCTATGTCTATATTTTGGTGGAAAGATTAAACTTAAAGATGGTGAAATGAGAGATGCAAGCAAAGACATAATTACCTATTATGCAATTTTAAAGGCAAACTAAATACTACGCAAACTAATGTGGGGGCATAAAATATTGAATTTACCTATTGATTGCTTTTAAATTTTAAAAAATATTGGAAACTAAGCACTGCATTGTAAAAAACGACATATCTTCTGCTCGTCTGTCACCTATCACAATATAAAAAAAAATATTACCTAAATGTTTGTCAGTCGCGTACACTGTACGAGCACAGCTCGATGAAGCATTAGCGCGTTCGCATTTTACCTATCACTCGCATTTTCGATAGCTCGTAATGGTTGTGTATGTGTACCTACGTGTGGAATGCAGTAACTGTTATCAAGCGTTTGTTTCGAAGCGCTTGTAGGGCAAAATAAGAATGAGACATGTACCTATAGACTCCTTAAGAGCATTTGACGATTTGTAAGTACTAATTTAATTAGTCTATGACTCTATACGAATAAAGATAACAATTTTGATTTTGATGAAATTCAAAAAAGAAATGAAAATCTATTTGCTAACTATATAGACTTTTATTATAGGCAATTATAATGCTTATGATATTGTGTGCATTGTTGAACTGGGACTTTAAAATTATTTTTTAAAAGGTAATATTTAGAAAAACTGTAACAAAAATAGATCTGTTTTTAAAAACTGTACACTCAATTTTTTTTTCATTCATTTCAAAGATAATTTATGAAAAAGCTGCTATCCCTATGACAAAACTGTACATCCACAACACAGTTACCGCATCCCCTCTCATACCAGCAGACATATTGTTTTTGTTTTCCGACTCCATCATTCGGTGGCGCGAAAAATGTGCCAATATATATCCCTCAATTAGAAAGGACTAAGTGAAATACGGGTTTAGCCACATTTGCGGGTTTCCCTTTTGACGCCATGTTGTTTTTGACGTCATATTTTGCCTGATCGAAATTTACGAGCTGGTATTGAGAGTCGGGGTGAAAAAGAGTGGAAAAATACTTTTAACTCTTTTTTAGATTCAGTAATGGGAATGTTGCCTGGGTCAAAAAGCAAGAGTTTTAATTAGTCCGTCAGTTAACTTATCAAAAAATACTCTACACGTATTTTTCACTTTTTCAAACTAATGAAAATTTAAAGAGATAAAGCGCCCCAAAGTTCATAAGAAGAGGCCCGTGACGTCAACGCTTGCTTAAAAATGCCGCACGTTGTGACGTCGTGCGCAACTTCAACGCACCATAACTATGTAATTATTTGTTAGATTGACAAATACAACTATATGTGTCCAATGTTGTATGATATTAAACTTTACGGACTAAAAAAATTTTTTTAGGCAACTAGCCTATTATCGCCCGTATTCGCAAACATTACTATGAGGTCTCACAGTGACACGCAAACCAATCACAGAGCGCTATTCAACGCTGTGTGTTCGATTTGCTGCTTCACTTAAGCAGACATTGTTTGTGAATACGGGCGTTAGTCAATTTCATCGCGTGATTAATAATACACTCAACATCAAATAAATCGCACCTCCCGCAACAAGCACTTTCAAACGTATGGATCCCCACTTTCCACCAATATTGGCACCATTTAAAAGCCTAGTTCTAAGCTTCATTTCATTAAAGGAAAGGTTTTTACCCCAAACATGTGTCTTTAGAAGGATCCAGAGTCACTTCTTCAAAAAATAGGCTATTACGCTTGAGCCAACTTTTATGGCTATAAAACTGTTAAGTTAGGATTCATCGGTATCCATCTGTTAAAGAGGACACGTGTGATCATTATTTGGTTTTATAACCATAAAATTTGGTCTAATTGATCCCACAGGTGAGCCCAAAGTGAGGTCTCTTTTCAAGTCACATTTATGGTATATGATAATCAAGAAATTAAATGTGTTTTTCTTTAAGGATATTTATTGGGCTTTCAAATAACACCACTATTGTTGAGGCACCATGATTGTGTCAGAAGAAAATCTTTAAAGTTCGCGTCGCGGAAGGTGCGGTTTATTTGATGTTGAGTGTATTTTTGTTTATAAATTATTTAGATAGGTTTAAGCCATGAGCTTCCTCTTTATTATCTACACTAGAGGAAAGATAATATTGTTTGTTTTTATTGAATAGACTCCGAAACTAAAATAATCTTTCATAATGATTTGAATCCTACATTATTCTACTCTCAGTTTGGCCCTAAGGTTGACTGGAGGAGAATATCGAATGACATTATGTTCGCCTTATGTACCGTGGTATATGTGCAAAAAAGTTTTAATATATAAATTATTTCTGATGAATACAGGCGGCACAAAGTTCGCTGGCTCAGTAAATAAGATGACCAGTTCATCCAAAAAATTAAGGCAAACCAAACAATCCCAGTTTGATTGTAAATTAACACGAACCATAATTAAATACAAACAATTTGTATGTTATCTGAGGGTTTGAAACTTAATCCAAACAATTTTTACTATCCCAGATCCCAAGTAAACATATAAATTGTATAATTAAAGGCTAATTAAAGGGGCTACGTTATAATTTGGCGGCCCAAACAATATGAGCGAATAAATATTTATTAGAGTGCCCAAAAGTGTCCACTATTGGGTCAGTTACTTGGAACGAAGAAGGGAGTAGATGTGGATGCGGCAAACTAAGAATTTATTTATTTAATAAACATGGTCGCGACTGTGCGACGGGCATAATTACGCGCGAGCGATAAGGATGGGTAGCTTGGGGTCATTGGACAAAATCCTACTACGTGCGCGCAGACCAGACTATAAGTAAATAATGTCAAAGTCAAAGAATCCAATGTCAAAGAGAAAAGACCGAGGTAAGTAATAAAGTTGGGATTTTTCATTTATTTTTTGAATATTAATTAAGTTTGGCTTTTTTCATAATCCTTGATCCTACTCGTACTTACATCTATACGTGATGTACTTAGGTTTTTGTAAAAAAAGTTTTGAGCAGAGCAAAATGTGTGCAACATCAAACTAAAATGAAGAATTGAGAAATTAAAAGTCAAATCAACGAGGACGAGTGACCATGCCTTAAATTTATTTTTAATATCATATCTAAAAGTATTTCAGTGATTTAATTTCATTTATTTATACGAACTAGATGCAGTGGAGACTAGGCCCAGTTATTTTTCAACCAATCGTCTAATTTTGATACTAATAAGTAATTAAATATTAACAATTTTTAAAGCCACTAAGCGGCCGCCCACGACTTCGTACGCGTGGATCCCGTTTTTACTCCCTTAGGGGTGGAGTTTCGTAAAATCCTTTCTTAGCGGATGCCTACGTCATAACATCTACCTGCATGCCAAATTTCAGCTCGATCCGTCCAGTGGTTTGGGCTGTGCGTTGATAGATCACTATGTCAGTCTGTCAGGCAGCCAGTCCTTTGATCTATTTATATTTAGACTTGGAAAACATACAGATGACGATATTATGTAAATGAAGGTGTGCTATAAATGCCACATTCAATACTTCTTAGTCCTTTACGTCATAGTTAGGTCGAACGTGTTGAAATATGTAGCCCGGGGGCCCTCACGCGCCCTGTAATATTTAACATCAGTGTGTTTGCACCTGGACTCCTGACGAGTCGTAGTTTGCCTTTACCATCATATATTACGGTGAACTATGTAAAGTTTGACAAGTCCAAAATTCTTACAGATAGGTACAATATTTGTGCCGATAGCGTACACAGGCAGGTTATAAATATTACTAGCGGGTGCCCGCGACTCTGCACGCGTGTATCCCGTTTTACCCCCTTAGGGGTAGAGTTTCGTGAAATCCGTTCTTAGTGAGCACCTACGTTCTAAACTAAAAGGAACCCCCATGCAAAATTTGACTCCTAGCACTTGTAGTTTGTGAGATTTTGTGATGAGTAAGTGAGTCAGTCAGCAATCAGTGACCTTTCGCTTTTGTAAATATAGATTTCTTCGTTTGGCGTTTCTTTTCGGCACTTGTCAAAAGTTTTTCTTGACTGTTAGGATCCAAAAGATAAGAAGACAGTACAGAGCCAAATGCATTTTTTTTATTAGTATGTAGACTCTTTTCAGGACACATAATACGTACCAAATATAACTTGCTCTACCAACATGCGGCTTTGTTAAATAGAAGTGACGGAAAAATCTCACTAAGTACCTGTAAGGGCTTTCAGTTCTTGTTTTTGTAATTTTTAGGTTTATTTATTTATCAATAAAGGTACGCCAACACCAACAGCAATAAACATAGGTTTAAATTGAATATAGGCACTTATTTTGTAGATAGGTATGATAATTTAATTAAGCCTCTCTCTTAAATAGAAGTTGTTTCATCTAACACCTTTTTTTGGATGGGAAAATTCAAAGAAAAACCTTGCAGAATTAAAGTTTTTTCTTTTGCTTTAACAAGTAATAATCATACTTATCATTCAGTTCTAACTTCTAGTAATACCGATTCCCAAATCACTGTTAACCCTTTTCCCACACAAACCATCAGTTATTCCATTAAAAGTCGTTAATCTATAACCATTAACTCCACCAGGATCACAACAAATGATATCAAATGCGACCTATCGCGTGCTTTAGTCAATAGTTAACAAAAGACATTGGCTCTCAAACTGAGAGGTTCTCAAGTTGAGACTAGGGAAAATAGATATAAACTGCACATCAGTTTAAAAAAAAATCTTACTGGACAAAAAAACACAGAGTAAGTACTTCACCCTTTGTTCTTCAGTTACTCCGTGATCATGGCGCTTGCAACAGTGCCAAAATATCGGAGACTCATAAATTTGGTACCTACATGGTAGCAATACCGTCAATAATAATGACCACAGAGCAAGGTTTTTAAGTGCATATCAAAATTTAAAAAGAGAAATAGAGAAAATAAATGCTATTTAACCATTAGTACTTACCAAAAAAGGACAGATTTATTAAATACGGATTAAATCAGCGACGAAACATTTCACTAGCATTATTTCGGGAGTAGGCAGCTAAATGAGATTTAATGGCTTATTACACCAAGTTTAATAAAACATTGCTTATCTAGTACTGAAATTA
This sequence comes from Ostrinia furnacalis, assembly GCF_004193835.3. NCBI lineage: Eukaryota > Metazoa > Arthropoda > Insecta > Lepidoptera > Crambidae > Ostrinia > Ostrinia furnacalis. The sequence goes on along the minus strand of NW_021133543.1, from coordinate 287,791 downwards.
TGAAACTGCATCTTACACAGTACAGATACCAGCAAATATATTTTTATGCAAAAGTGGGCGACATTTTATCAAAATTTGTGCAGTTTTCTGATTTGTAGCTTTCTTATTTTATGTCATTTTTTACGCAGTCGCTAGCGAGGACCCAATATAAACTTTGGTAAGCACACTGGTGACAAAACTTTGAGTGCCTCTGACTTAACCCATTATGCGTGGCCGCGATGGGTAATTGCTTCATCGTAAGGGTTAACAGCTGATAATGCGACCGATTGGTGCAAACAGTCCCGCGGAAATTGGTGTTTTGTTGTTTCAACCTATTCAGGGTTGAATATAGATAGTTATTCGAAGTATTCAAACTAGGGCAGTTAATGGGCTGTTGCTAATGATGTTTTGGTCGCTTTGGGATCAACGTCATGTCTGTGAACTAACTCTGCTTTTAGGATGGTCAATTTAATTATTTGAATTTTATTCATCTTCATAATTATATTATTCGGTACTTTACTAAGTATTAAAAGGAGAAGGAGGAGAACCAAAGTGACCGACATAGCTCGCAGAATTGCTAATATCAAGTGGCAGTGGGCGGCGCACATAGCTCGTAGAGACGATGGCCGTTGGGGCAGAAAAGTTCTCGAGTGGCGATCACGGCCCGAAAGACAGCGTGGGCAGGCCTCCCACTAGGTGGACCACTTAATACTGACAGCTGAGACTAGACTACTTTGCATTGTTTTTTGTGAAAAACATAAAAAATTGGAAGTTTGTGAAAAAGAAATAATGTTACCATGTGTAGTACAAATAGTTCTTCAAAAACCATAATTAATTTTAGGTCATTTATTTAGACTCCACTGCATAGTATGAAGGTTTTATTCCATCTTAATTGACTTATAAAAAAAACTTTTTTTACCTTAATACTTAACCTGTAACTTAATTGAAAACTTCCACATTTAAAAAAAGGGTTGAAAGTCAACCCCATCAAACATAATCGTTGCAGGTGCGGTCGTTTATTAAAATTGACAGCGACACACCTGTGGGGGGTTAAATTGATTCGCCTATTTGCGTACGCGGTTAAGCTGGGGTTAACCCGTTAATGTGTGGTTACAACCAGAGGGTGGAAATTCGAACTATTTTTTGTGTCATTTAATGGACATGGCGCACAATTTTTGTTGAAGATGCCAAAAAATACTACAGAAAATTAGAATGAATACTGTATTCTTATTTTTTTGATATCTTTAAAAATGACTGAAATATTCAAGCTCAAAGTGCGCTCTTCCGCTTGGAGCGATTTTCCGCGCGGATTTTAAAAATGTGACGTAGTAACATGAAAAGCTGCATGTAAGATATTATCTGTGTACAATGGTTAGAATGGTTAGTAGGGGAGCCGAAGCGGGGATTTCGGGACTTACTAAAGAGTGGCAGACTAACATACAAGGAAATACTTTGTACCTGGTTGATTACCTTTAAGTATGAATTTTTGATATAAAACGGCATTAGTTTGTATGCCTCTCACCCAAAAAATACCTCAATTAAGCCCAAATTTGAGACCGCGGCCAAACTTTGAGTGACGATGGAAACTAACCTAGATGGAGGACACATGAAATTGAACTTCTGCTTCTTCATTGATAAAGACTTATCATTTACCATACATTATCATTTTGTATTCTTTTTTCAAGTCACTTTTTTTTCGCTTACTGTTTAAACAAAACGTGGGATTTTTTTAAATCTCAGGACTTTTGAATGCACATCTGAACGATGTCTGGTTTTAATTTCTTCAGTTACTCCGTGACCATGGCGCTTGCAACAGTGCCGAAATATTGGAAACTCAAAACTAAGGTACATGGTAGCAATCCCGTCAGAAATAATAATAAGAAAATGTCTTGAAAAATAAGTAAATCGTATATTACTTTATGTAACTAATTTTATTATGTATCATACTTATTTATAACTAATCACTTCATTCAGAACTAGAAAACGATTCCAAGGATTCCACTTTTCTTCAATAGATGATCAAGATAAAGAGGTATTTATTATAAATTGCTCTTCTCCCATTTCAATTATTCTATCTTACATCTTACTTGATGAAATCTTTTTCAATTTTATTTACATGGTCATAACATTTTCACGATTCCTCTGCACCAATTTGTGAGGTACACCTGAAACCCCCGATAAAGCGCCTGCCCACGCTACGTCTTCCAGCCCGTGGTCGCCACTCAAGAAATTTTCTGCCCCAACTCTGTCTGTCTCTACAGCTATGTGTCCCGCCCACTGCCACTTGATTTTAGCAATTCTGCGTGCTATGTCGGTCACTTTGGTTCTCCTGCGGATCTCCTCATTTCTAATTCGATCACGCAGGGAAACCCCGAGCATAGCCTGCTCCATCACCCTTTGGGTGACCTTGAGCCTTCTTATGAGGCCCATAGTAAGCGACCACGTTTCAGAACCTTAAACTTTCCTATTTATTTCACGACTAGCTTTTGCCTGCGGCTTCACCTGCGTGAAATTTAGTGTCACAGATCGGCATAAATTATAGCCTATATGTTAATCTGGGTTACAAACAAAACAATAATATTGTACAGTTTCAACAATATCCGTTGAGTACTTTTTGCGTGAAAGAGTAACAAACCTGAGACACAGGAATCTTCCTAGTTCAGGTATCAACCCACCAACATTCTTACTTTTTGTTTTTTCTGATTGTTTGTTATCATAATATTACCTGTTATGTTGGTGAGAAATAAACATTACTTTACTTTATTTTAAACTTCCAGACATCCAAACTTTCGCATTTATAATATTAGTAGGGTACAATTATGTAATGTAGAAACAAACAAGAAAAAAAAATGTATACTTCAGCAACGCGAATTTTTTTATACTTCAGCATATTTAGGACACCCGGCAGCGTGTCCTGTCAAAGAAAAAATAACTCGCAATTTAGTAGGTACTTTAATTTGACTGTTTCACAACTCTAAATCTATTTAACTTACATTACATGAAATTTATCACATTTATCAAAGCTTCTTAGTTCCAAAAATTATAAAATGAAAAAAGTAGTTGTCAAAAACCTTTTTAAGGCGGATTTTTTTCAATAAGGCGGGCGCGCGCGCGGCTATAAACGAGGTCACAAAATTCGGAAAGAACATAGCGAAATCTATTTATTCACCAATTTTCAAAAATTCCGGAAGACTTTCCAAGTAAAATTAACAAATAACTGGACTATTTACTCGTTATTGAGCACAGAGACACAAACTTGGTTATTTTTCCAGAAAATTTATATTTAAGTGCATAAATGTAAAAATGGCTTCATAGTGCACAAAATTGGCAATAGGTGGCATAATAATGGTTACTTTTTTAGCGCCTAGTTTGAAATGTGATTGAACGATGACAACTAACAACAGTTGTCAGTTAGGTAAAATTTTATTTTAGTTGGAAAAAGACAATAAGTGGTAAATGGGTTAACGTGCGGGGGCTGCAAAATCATGTTGTGACGTCACGCGCGAATATTGGAAATTTTTGAAAATTTTAAAATGTCCGTAAACTTCTCGAGGCTCTATCTTCGGTAATACTGGATGGATTGAGGTGAAATAAAAACTAGTGTAATGTGTGTGATCTAAACTTTAAATTAAGTCCTAATTTAACTTAATATTACAACTTATGCGTGTTGTCCATTGTGGAATTTTCATTTGTAAGCTTATACTAGCATGTAGATTCTGCCATACAGAAGAAGAAACGGCCATGCATGGTCTTCGCTCATGCGGCCCGCTTATGAGCAAAAGAAGTATCCATCTCGGGCGACACATCATGCACCCGGGTCCCGGATGAGATAGCAGATATCACGCTCCAAAGAATCTGAAAATTTATAGACTCAACGGGACTAAGCAGTGAACTCTAAACACAAGGGCTGCCACAATAGATCAAACCTGGTCGAGCGGGCGCAAATGAAGGCCCAAAAACCAAACCAAATAATAAATATACTAGCATCGTGTGGTGTATCTCTCGCCCATATTCACAACCATTACTATGAGGTCTCACAGTGCGTGTGGATGCACAGGGTGACACACGAACCAATCACAGAGCTCTATTCAACGCTGAGCTTTCGATTTGCTGCTTCACTTAAGCAAGCATCGTTTGTGAATACGGGCTTCTAAGTAGTAAAGTCAAATAAGTTCCCTTCTCTTCAAATAAAATAAAAAGGTTCTAGTTATAACTAACAATAACGTAGTACCGTAAACAATACTAATATTATAAAGGAAAAATATTGAATAGGCTTCGAAACAACGGGACCGATTAGAAAACAATTTTTTTTTTATCTTCAACGAGGAAGCTCTTGGCCTGTATAGGCCGAAGGTGGAAGCGAGCTTCACCCGGAATCCTCAACTACAGAGGAACTGGTTATCTTACCCTTAACTGCCGGAACACAACAATGCTGTTAACATTGTTGTTATGGCAACAGACTTAGGTAAGATGGTGGTAGCTAGCCAGACGGACTTTAGAACATGACCAACCACCAACCAAACCGAACAGAAAAATCTGCCCCCACTGGGAATCGAACTTCCTCTGCGTCTGAAGCAGGTGGTCTTGCCACTAGACCACAGAGGCGGTTAAAGAAAAAAGTTTTTACTATTAGAATCCTAATCATTCTCGTCAAAGTCACTGAGCGAGCAAGACGTACACCCNGTCTTAGAACCGTCTTCATACTAATCGTCTTCTGTTTAAATCCCGTCGTTCTTACTTCCTCACTCATTCATTCCGTCTCACTCACTCCCTTGCGTTCCGTTTCACACTCCCACATTACGGTGAACTATGTAAAGTTTGACAAGTCCAAAATTCTTACAGGCAGGTACATTTTTTGTGCCGGTAGCGTACAGGCAGGTTATAAGTATTACTAGCGGCTGCCCGCGACTCTGCACGCGTGTATCCCGTTTTACCCCCTTAGGGGTGGAGTTTCGTAGAATTTTTAGTTAACACTTACGTTCTAAAAGGAACCCCCATGCAAAATTTTAGACTTCTAGCACTTGTAGTTTCTGTGATTTCATGAAGAGTGAGTGAATCAGTCAGTCAATCAGTGACCTTTCGAGTTTATACCTAAATATAGATTTGTTCGTTCGGCGTTTCTTTTCAGTACATGTCATAAGTTTTTCTAGACTGTTAGGATCCAAAAGATAAGAAGACAGTACAGAGCCAAATGCATTTTTTTATTAGTACCTACTTATGTAGGACCAGGACCTTTATTACTTTAGAAATATAACTTGCTCTACCAACATGTGGCTTACTTATGTTAAATAGAAGTGACGAAAAAAACTCAGTCAGTACCTACAAGGGCTTTCAGTTTTTGTCGTTTATAGGTTAAACTTGTATATAGACTGATTTGTAGATAGGTATAATCTAGGGTCTATTAAATAAAAGTTGTTTCATCTAATAACAACTTTTTTTTGGATGGGAAAATTCAAAGAAAAACGTTACAGAGTTAAAGTTTTTTCTTGTGCCTTAACAAGTAATAATCATACTTATCATTCAGTTCTAACTTCTAATAATACCGATTCCCAAATCACTGTTAACCCTTTTCCCGCACAAACCATCACTTATTCCATTAAAAGTCGTTAATCTATAACCATTAACTCCACCAGGATCACAACAAATGATATCAAATGCGACCTATCGCGTGCTTTAGTCAATAGTTAACAAAATACATTGGTTCTCAAACTGATGAGCATAGGGATAATAGTTTTGAAGAGTAACATCAGTTTAAAAAAAATCTTATTTTGTAAAAAGGACAAAAAAAATCATAGAGCACGGTTTTTAAGAGCATTTATCAAAATAAAAAGGAGAAAAATAGAGAAAAAAAACCGTTATTAAATATTCTGGATTAAATCAGCGACGAAACATTTGAAGAGCAATATTTCAGGAGCAGGCAGCTAAATTAGATTTAATGCCTTATTACACCTAGTTTAATAAAACATTGCTTAGCTAGTACTGAAATTATAAAACTGCATCTTACACAGCAGCACACATATTTTTGTGCAAAAGTGGGCGTCATTTTTCATCAACATTATTGCAATTTACGTCAATACTCTGTCTGTAGCTTTCTTATTTTATGTCATTTTTTACGCAAACGCTAGCGAGAAACTCATTGTAAGCACACTGGTGACAAAACTTTGAGTGCCACTGACTTAACCCATTATGCGTGGCCGCGATGGGTAATTGCTTCATCGTAAGGGTTAACAGCTGATAATGCGACCGATTGGTGCAAACGGTCCCGCGGAAATTGGTGTTTTGTTGTTTCAACCTATTCAGGGTTGAATATAGATAGTTATTCAGATTTGGGTATATGTAGATAGTTATTCGAAGTATTCAAACTAGGGCAGATAATGGGCTGTTGCTAATGATGTTTTGGTCGCTTTGGGATCAACGTCATGTCTGTGAACTAACTCTGCTTTTAGGATGGTCAATTTAGTTATTATGGATTTTATTCATCTTCATATTATTATTTGGTACTTTACTTAGTTTTAAAAGGAGGAGAACCAAAGTCATCGACATAGCTCGCAGAATTGCAAAAATCAATTGGCAGTGGGCGGGGCACATAGCTCGTAGAGACGATGGCCGTTGGGGCAGAAAAGTTCTCGGGTGGCGATCACGGGCTGGAAGACGTAGCGTGGGCAGGCCTCCCACTAGGTGGACCAACGATATGGTGAAGGTCGCAGGAAGAGCCTGGATGCGGGCAGCGCAAGACCGGTCGTTATGAAAATCCTTGGGGGAGTCCTTTGTCCAGCAGGGATATCATTTAGCTGAAACGGAAGAACGAAGAATTAAAAAGTGAATCTGATAAATAGTCCACACTTCTCCCATGGTGTCCGCAAAATACCAGTGGTAGTGTCACTGTGTTATGCTTTCAAAATGAGCTAGCTATGACTAGACTGCTTTGTATTGTTTTTTGTTGGCACCTATATAAATATAATATATTTTTTTAAATTAATTACTAAAATAAACTGGAACTTTGTGAAATAAGAAATACGTTATGTACCTGTAATTACGCAAAATAAAGAAATGATTGATTGATGTTGAATGAATGAAATGAAATTAATTAAATTGATTCACGTTACCATGTGTATAAATAGTTCTTCAAAAACCCTAATTAATTTTAGGTCATTCATTTAGACTCCACTGCATAGTATGAAGGTTTTATTCCTTCTTAACTTATAAAAAAAAACTTTTTTGACCGTATTATTAAACCTGTAACTTAATTGAAGACTTCTACAAAGTTCCACATTTAAAAAAAGGGTTGAAAGTCAACCCCATCAAACATAATCGTTGCAGGTGCGGTCGTTTATTAAAATTGACAGCGACACACCTGTGAGGGGTTAAATTGATTCGCCTATTTGCGTACGCGGTTAAGCTGGGGTTAACCCGTTAATGTGTGGTTACAACCAGAGGGTGGAAATTCGAACTATTTTTTTGTGTCATTTAATTATGTAATTTTCATTTCTGAGCTTTTACTTAGCATCGTGTGGTGTGTCTCTAAGAAGAAAAGTCAAATAAGTTCTAGTTGTAATTAATATACCAATAACGTAGTACCGTAAACAATACTCATCTTATAAGGCTCCGAAACTACTGGACCGATTAAAAAAGGTTTTCACCATTAAAATCCTAATGATTTCTGATGGACATAGGAATCTGATGAAGTTCGCCTGGTAAGCTAGTCTGTACATTAAAAATAAGCATCTAAATGAACGTCCACCTACAAGGTGGACAGACGACATCGTAAAGGTAGCAGGGAAGCGCTGGACGCAGGCCGCTACCAATCGATCAACATGGAAAGCATTGGGGGAGGCCTATGTACAGCAGTGGACGTCCTATGGCTGAAATGATGATGATGAATGATGATCTAAATGAACGATATAAATAAACGATGGATAATTATTTTCCAATAAACTAAAACAATATCAAAACTTTAAGAGCGTTGTCACATTTTTCATGCAGAAATCGAGAATTTGGCAGATTTCGAAATGATTTTAGTCATATAATTTATTGTTATAGCTTCTTTTGACTTATATCATCGTAATTATCATACGTTTTTACGGAATGTCTATTGACAAAATTTCGTTCAAATTGGATTTTTGCCTACGAAAACAGCGAATTTCGAAAGCCCGATTTCCAGGTAACTCGCGAAGGCACAACTTTGAACTAATATTACAACAAATTTATTTCTAAGTAAGAAGATAGAATGTATTCATTAGAATAAGCATACCCTGAAGAAGAAAGTGTATTGAGAAAATTTTGATGTTTAATTCATTAAAATGCATTTTTATCATGTCTAAGATAGTCAAAATTCGAGAAAATTACTGCAAGAAAACAGGTCACATCTCATAATCTAAAAGTCATTTGGCAACATAAACTACTTTATACTTAAGAAGAAACATAGTACTATTATTGTGTGAAAAAGAAAAAATATCTATCTTCAATCTTCAAATGAAAAATTAATTTGAAAATACTATAAAATCGGGTGCATCAAATGGCATAAATCAGTCGTGCTTTGGCACTCGTAGACGCCGGGTCTATGTCAGTTGACTGCCCACTGACGTATATGCGTCACGCGTGATTTTTTCGTAAATTGTAGTATGATTGAGTACTTTTGATCCGCAAGTATTTTTAATTTATTTGTTTAGGTAAATCGGACTTGTAATTTCTTTCTTTTCAAACTTTTTATTATTTTACTTACAGAATATGGGTAGAATAGATAAAAGATATTATTATGGTATCTGTTTGGTCAGGAAAAAATAAATGACTAATAAAAATTTTAACAGGGTGTCAAAACATTAGTCTATGCTATTGTGTTTCTACCAACATAAAATATACTCTTCCTTACTAATAAAAGTTGAATAGCGTCTGTATGGTCACACAACGCTTCGTCATGTTTTTCCGAAAGTTCAATTACTGACGACTGAATGAAAGAAATTGGTGCGTAACTATTCATCTGATATTAAACGTTTAGTAATAAAGGGGTAGGTCAGGTAAATGGCAAATCCACCAGCGGTCGCTCGATGACACTTAGACAAATAGTTTTATAAAACGTCAACTAAGTTGGTTAGGTATTTGTATTGTAGATACTTATACAAATGAACGTATAAAATGAGTTTATTTTTAAAAGTATAGGTACAGGGTGGAAACGATAAGTGATTTCACTTGATTTTTAATGATACAAGATATCGAGAAACTGTTTACTGTTGCTGTAAGTGCTTCATGAGCTCTTTAAAACAATAACAATAAATAGGTCAAAGAATAAACTGGATCTATGCGAAAATTCAATGTTTTCGAATTTCATACTAAATCTATGCCGCCAGCCATACTACCTACCATATTAGAAGTGTTAATTTTTTAAATTTAAAATTTTAATTGAGTAATATATAATAATCAAACAACAAACTCGTAAATTGCATTCTTATTTAAATTATTTACGGAAAACATGATTTTAGGTTTAACTTTCTACAATATCATCAAGAGATATTGTAGAAAGGATAAGGCACTCAGAATTCTCAGAAACCATTGATTTCGTGTTTGTTTGTAACTGTATTAAATGTATGAAAGCTGGAAATATAGGTTTTTTGAATAGATTCAGTTCGTTCTTAAACATATTATTGATGCCGTTTGCTAGGTCCCATGAAGCACTTTTTCAGTAAGTAACCATTTGTTCGACATCTTGTATACCTACCTACTATAAGAAATATTCGAGTGAGATCACTTATCGATTTTTCGTCATCCTTATTTGTATTAAATTTAATTAAAATACACTAAGGCTGAGATGCACCACATAACTTTGACCCTAACTGACAATAGCCGGTGTTTTATGTTAGACAGATTTTTGACATCCAAAATTTTGATGTCAATGTTAAAGTAAGACGGTGCAACACGGCCTAACAAATGTATCGTAGACAGTACTTTTTATTTTCTTCATAAATCTTTATTTTCTTTGTAAAGCTATCTACAAGCTTTTATTTTCTTTGACATCTGGAGTTGTAAAATCTTGCAACTTAAAATTTACTTACTTCCCGTTTTCTCATTGAGCTGAAATTTTACACAGGCATGCAAAATTTCGTTTCATTTCGCACTAAATAATTTAATTTACACGTGTTTTCATGCGATGGCCAAGTCAATATATTTATGTAAAACGTTAATGATTTCCTGTACTGGACTTGGTATTACATGGATCTCACAACTTTTTACCGTAGAACAACTGAGTAGTGAGACTTGGTTTTTGACAAGTATTGTTTTTGATGGGTTTGTATTACAGAACGCATAAAAATGGTACATCTCACAAGCTCCCAATAAAATTGAGATATCAATAGATTGAGGGAGTATAAATTTTAATGCATGCAACCTCAGATCATAGAAGGGAATAGATGTGAAACGGGGGCGTGGCGCGTGTCTCCGCGATATGCCCAGAAACGAACATCGCCCGCGACGCCAGGTTAGTCGCGATTCAGTCGCACTGAGGAAATGTTCTCCGATATTCTTGGATAATGCGTCGTAACGTGCAATAACATAAGTGAAACGAAGAACTACAGGAACAATGAAGTCATTTACCACATGTAAGTATTGCAAAACCATTTGTATTTTGCTTATAAATAAAAAAAACTAAACATTTTTACGAACGAATTCAGTGCCGTGACATTTACTGCGATATCGAAATTAGTGGTGATAAAAATTCAAACACGTTGTACATTGACGATTTAGTTAGCAACCACTTTATGTCATGCGTAACTACTGCGCAATATATTTTATTTCTTCCGATAAAATTGTACAGATAAATGCAGTTTGCGCACTCACTACGCGACGTCAAGCAATAAAAACCTAAAATTCGAACGCCAACTTTTTGCTACAACGCTCTTAACGACCATGGAAAGCTTTTATAAAGCACCGCACCATAGATGATACATGTTTGTCTCTGATCTCCAAAAAGTTTCCTAAGCGAGCTCCTTGTCTTTGGTACCAATTATAACGAAAAACAATAGCAAAGTTCGCCCTATAAATTATTTAGTAGCTAAAGCTTTTATTGAGGCCCCTACTATGAGAGAAGTAGCTTTTATAACATTTGACTTCGTACGCGTGAAAATAATTCGAATATTATCCCCGTTTTTGCAACATTTTTCTTTACTGCTCCGCCCCTATTAGCTGTAGGGTGATGTTATGTAGCCTAAAAGCCTTCCTTGATAAATGGACTATCCAACTCAAATAATTTTACAAATCGGACTAATAGTTCTTGAGATTAGCGCGTTCAAGCAAAGAAAAAATAAACTCTTCAGATTCGTACTACCATATTATACAGGATGGAATTTTGTAATGCCACCTGAAGGGAAAGTACTCTTAATACTGTAGATAGAAAATTTTACTCAAAGAAAACATTCCTTTATTTTTGAAAAGAAATAGAACTATTAGTACCTAATATAGTGTGCCCTAAGTGCCCAAGCAACTGCACTCAGGAGGATTTGATGAGTGCTACTGACAACGCCACTCTTGTGGCGGAGTTTTGGGCTGACACTGTGTAGATTTGTTGTCGACACGTAAAGAAGAAGAAGTACCTAATATAGATTTATTAACTTTTAAAGGCCATGCATGCTCCCTATTTCATGATACCGGATAGATCTGGAAATTATTGTGAGGCCTTCGTCAGTGGACGTCATGGCTTAAACGATTTAATCACCAGACTGATGATTTTTGAACGCTAAGGCTGAAGTCAATGTCAAAAATAAAAACTGGCTCATCATCATCAACATCATTTCAACCACAGGACGTCCACTGCTTAACATAGGCCAATGATTTCAATTAATGACCGCTTGGTAGCGGCCTGCATCCAGCGCCTTTCTGCTACCTTTATGAGGTCCCGCTGCGTTTTCTAGTTCATGGTCTCCGCTCGACCCTTGCTGCCCCATCGGCCGTCAGTTCTGCGTACTATGTGCCCTGCCCATCACTTCAGCTTGCTAATCCTGGCTGGCTATAAAAAAGTGGCTATTTTCTATGGAATGAAAATAACGCGATTTTGTTTTTATTCTGTTAGGCTCCATTAGTAGAGGAGCGTGTACGGTCGGCATAAACAGAGATGTTTTCCCGTCGATTAAGACGGTGGCTCTCGATAATGATCAAACTTTTGCTACATTTTCCACGCTTGTACGGTCAGCAGGTCAATATTCCATTATTGTTTAAGTTCGTTCATTCGTTCGTTCGTCTCAGCCAAATGACGTCCACTGCTGGACAAAGGCCTCCTCCAAGGTTTTCCACAATGCACGGTCCTGCGCTGCCCGCATCCAGGCTCTTCCCGCGACCTTTACCAGATCGTCGTTCCACCTAGTAGGAGGCCTGCCCACGCTACGTCTTCCAGCCCGTGGTCGCCACTCGAGAACTTTTCTGCCCCAACGGCCATCGTCTCTACGAGCTATGTGTCCCGCCCACTGCCACTTGATTTTAGCAATTCTGCGAGTTATGNCTTAAATTGCATTTTAGATTTATAGTTTCTTTTTTGTATAACTACCTACTTACTTTACAAGTATACGACTATTCTGTAAGTCACACTTTGTTGTTGAAATAAATTTATTTATTATTATTATTATTATTAATGATTTCTGATGAATAAAGGCGGTACGAAGTTCGCCTGGTAAGCTAGTCTGTTCATTAAAAATAAGCATCTAAATGAACGTCCACCTACAAGGTGGACAGACGACATCGTAAAGGTAGCAGGGAAGCGCTGGACGCAGGCCGCTACCAATCGATCAACATGGAAAGCATTGGGGGAGGCCTATGTTCAGCAGTGGACGTCCTATGGCTGATCATTTCAGATGATGAATGATGATCTAAATGAACAATTTAAATAAACGACGGATAACTATTTTCCAATGAACTAAAAACATCAAAACATTAACGACCATGGAAAGCTTTTATAAAGCTACCGCACCATAGAGATGATACATGTTTGTTTCTGATCTCCAAAAAGTTTCCTAAGCGAGCTCCTTGTCTTTGGTACCAATTATAACGAAAAACAATAGCAAAGTTCGCCCTATAAATTATTTAGTAGCTAAAGCTTTTATTGAGGCCCCTACTATGAGAGAAGTAGCTTTTATAACATTTGACTTCGTACGCGTGAAAATAATTCGAATAATATCCCCGTTTTTTCATCATTTTTCTTTACTGCTCCGCCTCTATTGGCTGTAAGGTGATGTTATGTAGCCTAAAGCCTTCCTCGATAAATGGGCTATCCAACACAAATATTATTTTCAAATCGGACTAGTAGTTCTTGAGATTAGTGCGTTCAAGTAAAGAAAAAACAAACTCTTCAGATTCATATTATAGGGGAAACTGGGGACACTTGATCCCCCTTTTGTTTATTGGCCATTATTTCGTAAATATTGATCTGATTTTAAATATCTTGGTACTGCAAACGTGGAATTTCATTGGCTATACTAAGTATAATAGCTATTTACTAATATAGATTTATTAACTTTTAAAAGCCATGCATGTTCTTCTCTATTTCATTATACCGAATGGGTCTGCAAATTATTGGGAGGCCTGATCATGGCTGAAACGAGAATTTAACCACCAGACTGATGATTTTTTAACGCCAAGGCTGGCGTCAATGTCAAAAATAAAAACTGGCTCATCATCATCAACATCATTTCAACCATAGGACGTCCACTGCTAAACATAGGCCAATGATCTCAATATTGAACGGTTGGTAGCGGCCTACATCCTCTTACCTTTATGAGGTCAACTAAAATAGTAAGAAACGGGTCTTAACGCGACGTTTATTAATGAGTTACATTATGTACCTACTCACGGCTTGACGTTTCGGCTGCGATGCTGCAGCCGTGGTCGCAAGCAGACTTGCGGCTTACTTTTTTAGTTGAAGTAAAACGCGAAAGTTTAAAATCTTTATGAGGTCGTCGGTCTACCTTGTGGGTGGACGTCTCACGCTGCGTTTTCCGATATGTGGCCTCCACTCCAGACCCTTGCTTCCCCATCAGCCGTCAGTTCTGCGTACTATGTGCCCTGCCCATTGCCACGTCAGCTTGCTAGTCCTAGCTGGCTATAAAAAAGTGGCTATTTAATAACACGATTTTGTTTTTATTCTGTTAGGCTCCATTAGTAGAGGAGCGTGTACGCTCGGCATAAACAGAGATGTTTTCCCGTCGATTAAGACGGTGGCTCTCGATAATGATCAAACTTTTGCTACTTTTTCCACGCTTGTACGGTCAGCAGGTCAATATTCCATTATTGTTTAAGTTCGTTCATTCGTTCGTTCGTCTCAGCCAAATGACGTCCACTGCTGGACAAAGGCCTCCTCCAAGGTTTTCCACAATGAACGGTCCTGCGCTGCCCGCATCCAGGCTCTTCCCGCGACCTTTACCAGATCGTCGGTCCACCTAGTAGGAGGCCTGCCCACGCTACGTCTTCCAGCCCGTGGTCACCACTCGAGAACTTTTCTGCCCCAACGGCCATCGTCTCTACGAGCTATGTGCCCCGACCACTGCCACTTGATTTTAGCAATTCTGCGAGTTATGTCGGTCACTTTGGTTCTCCTGCGGATCTCCTCATTTCTGATTCGATCACGCAGGGAAACTCCAAGCATGTTCCGCTTCATATTGTTTAAGTATCATTAAGTACAAAAAATCTTGTAGATGGTGTTTTAACTACGGAACTACATAAAAAGATTGTGAGAAAATTTATAAATCAATAAAAATCGCTAAGCTGCTCATGTGCTACAAAATTGTTTTTCTACTTGCGTCAATCATGTAACAAGCAAATAATAATAAATCAACATTGTCAGGTCATTTAATCTCCACTGCAGGAACACGGCTCTCTAATTTAGAACTAAAGGTACCAAAATGGAGAAATTGGCGTATGTACACCCTATATGCTCGCCAGACTAATATTCGTATATGCCCCTTAATCGCCTTTTACGTTACCAAAGGAGGTGTAGAAAATAAATGTTCTACTTTTCAGAAAAAAAAACACGCAACAAAGAATAATATGCAAAATAAAATAATAATATTTGACCTAAAAGTACCTACTCATAGTCCGTTCTTAGTAAGTATTCGTTCAAATTCTCTCAAACCTTTTTTGCAGACCGTCCAAATTACACTATTGAAGCATGTAGGTAGGTGCCCCGCGGACGGATGACAAACGGCTGTTCGAGAACTAGCATCGTTAGCGGTCGCCCTTATGTCATTATTTTTTCCATTTGATACACCCCGACGTTCAGTTTCGTTTGAATGTTATTTCAGGAATCATTTCTCATTTTCCGATGTAAGTACCTACAGATGATGGCATGTCAAGGTGTATGTATGTGGAATTTTAGATAGTCGTAATAGATGTGATATTGCAAAAACAATGTTTCGTCTGATAGAAAATCAGTACCTATGTTCTATGTTCGTTCGTTCGTTTCAGCTGAATGACGTCCACTGCTGGACAAAGGCCTCCCCTATGGATTACAAACGACCGGTCGTGCACCGCCCGCATCCAGTAGTCCTATGTACTAATTTGTTTTTAATATTATTGAGTTATTTTAAAAACTCTACTTACCAATTAATCATGAAAACCAGGCCACGCTTCGCTCGATGGACTGACGACCATAGCCAAGAAGAACACTGGCGATGGCTGGATGAATAAAGCAGGTGATTTACTTTGAAAATGAATTATGTAGTTTAAGCACAGAATAAATAATAGTAGTACCTAGTATAGGCCCATTTTGAAGTTATTATACACTGTATCCTATTCACATTTAATACAGCTAAAATGTAGATCGCTTGTGCTAGTTGACTTATCTGTGCTTTAAAAAGCAAATTATAAATGTCAATTCTAGTCTAGGTGCAGCGGCTTTAGTCTGACACTAAGTTCGTCCACTAACAGTTTAACTTTCCCTCGGGACAAACTTGACTTACATTGGTTGGTTTTGATGGCGGTCAAGCTGTAGATCCTGGCTACACAGGAGTTGCAGCGGTGGGAACAAGAGGTGGGAATAGTCTAGGTTCGTTAACTAACTTCTTCTTATTTTTTTAGTCAACTAATTTGTAACAACTGATGAGGAATAATCACACAATCAGTGTTATTTCTTACGTAAAAAATTACCCTTATTTGTAACAACAAAACGAGATGGCACAATAAATCAACAAAACACGTCAGCCCCCGATACATCACAAAAGCGCTTATCACCAAACTCATTCGCTATTCCCATTTTGTCGATTACGCGGAATGTCGCCTGCGAAAATTAAGGGTCCTACGTAAACAGAAGTTATCAAAAAAATACAACTAGTAGACACTTAAGTGAATTCAAAACACTACATCTGGTTTAAAATTTTAACTCATAAAACCTAATAGCGCAATTGGGGGATTACATACAGAACTACTGCCCGGATTAGATTAAAAAATGTGCATGAACAACACACATTATTTTCTATACCTAATCATGAATCATGAGTACAGAAGATGGCACGTCAAGCTAATCACGATAACTTTTTATGTCCTTAGTGTTAGAGGCGATTTTGCAATGAAAATGTGTATCTGTGATGTGCTGTCATCTGTACATTTGCAAAAGAAAAGCAATTTAAATTCTTGTCCCATACATAAATAAAAAATTCTAAACTTAAATCTAATTGTCTTTTGAGCAAAATAAAAACCATATCCACGACAAGGCACTTAGATTAGATTAGAAATGCAGATGTTAAACTAAACCTGTGATATCTTAAAACACACAGTCCCTATGGCTGTGTAGACTGTACACAGAGACCTCACTACGTAGGCCCCTTAATGTATGCGAAATCATAAATTCCGCAGAAAAAAACAGCGGCGTCATTTTGATGAGGCTAATTTTTTTCCCAACTGATATTAAGTCATGTTTAAGACGGTGATCATTACCCTTAATAGTAATAGATATTTTATTTTGTCGCGGAGATCTTGGCTGTTTACGCAATATTTGGGAGAGTATTCTTGTATTGTGCTATATTTGTCGTGTGCGAAAATTTTTATCGTTGAACGTTCGTTGGAGAAAATTATTTGAGTCAGCAATTGTTTTTGTAATTCAGAGAATTTTGTAATCAGGAAATCATTTCCTCATTACTTCATTTAGTTTGGCTTGATCTAAGTTATCATTTATTATTTAGAGAGAAGCGAACGTAGGTACTGTTGGTAGAAAATTGTCATTTTTGTTCCAACACACTTGTCATACCTACATTTTTCGTATCATGCAAACGGGTCACTAATGTCCAGCTCAAAACGACTTATTTGAAAGATCCTTGAAGTGATTTTTTTTATTATTGAAGCAAATAAAAGTGGACAAAGTATTCACTCACAATTTTCTACCACCACTATAGTCTAAAGTACTCGTAAACATAACATTCAACTCTAGTTCGTCCAGAATATCCCCCCTGATACATTTGCCTCTCGTTAATAGGTTTTCCCTTCATAAGGCGAATGTTAACCTATTTATTATGCGGTTTATATTAAAAACTCTGGAGTACCAGAATCCCATCTACCGTAAAAATACAGTCAAGTGTGAGGGACAGATAATGTCTTGGGGTTCCGTCTAATTAAAATACTACACAACAATATAATCACATTCATAGTAAGCTATTAATTAAGTAACTAAGGTAAAGGACATAATTTCTAAAATATTTTTATTGATTTCATCAATAAGTTTTGATACTGCTATTGCTTATTTTGACTGTGCGATGAAAAAAATTGTAAAATAATGATTACTTAACTTTTTAGTAAGACATTTAACAAGTATGATCAAAAAACGTTAAAAGCTTACCTTTTCTTGACAATGATGGTCTGAATAGATCTGTAACAAGGAAAAAACACGATCATAAAGTTATAGTTAAAAGTCCATTTCATTTTAAATCACACCATAACAACAATGTTAACAGCATTGTTGTGTTCCGGCAGTTAGAGGTAAGATAGCCAGCTCCTCCGTGGTTGAGGATTCCGGGTGAAGCTCGCTTCCACCTTCGACCTGATCGTCACTTACCATCAGGTGAGATACAGGCCAAGAGCTTCCTCGTTGTGGATAAAAAAAAAACCAATAGTATTTAATAGGGTATCTCGTTATGTTTTAGTTATAGAAGCCAACTTTTTGGGTTTTCTATCCTCGCAAGGATCTCTAAATTGCAAAATTCGAAGGCTTCCTTTGTGAGAGGTTTTATGACAGTGTCACAGTTTGTTTGGCCGCCATAATGACCGAGAAGGCTTTGACCACGCTTTTAAGGCGGAATTATTTGTTATGTTTTGTTTTTTATGCTTTTAATTATGCAATTTTGGGCAGTTAATGACCAGCTTGATTTTTTTTTGTAAATTGAATGAGATAACATTTTAGCTATGTCAAAAGATAAAGGCAGGGTCTAACACCAGGCTTGCGACCTCATTAGCTATTATGACCTGCATAGAAGGTGTAGATAGTGACATTTCTTTAAAGATAATTAGTAGCCTCTCGTACTAAGCTAAAATTAAATATACTTGTGTCACGAGTGGGCTCACCACAATTTAGTCGAGCGGCGACGGGGTTCGAACCCGCGTTCGCCGGGTCACGAGTCGGCCAGTCCGATCCCTTCACCGTTCGGCTATCGTGACTTCAAACTTCAACGTATCTATTTCTTTAAAAAGCTCCAAAAATACCTACTCCTTCAAACCATCAACATGCCAATAACCCTAAAAAGCAGAACCATTTTAAAATTCTCCACCCGGGCCGCTAAGACCGGTACATTCGCACATATTTATCACCGGATCAGAGTACAGTCGGCCCGATATTTCATCCATTCTCAATGAGCAAAGCCGCGGTGCGTAGTATATCATCCTAGAGCGTGCGAGCGATGTACGAATTCAGTGATGTGGCAGTTTAAAAAAAAAAGAAAATAAAATCCTCGTTTTTCTCGTGTCGACAACAAAGTACAAACCTACACAGTGTCAGCCCAAAACTCCACCACAAGAGTGCAGTTGCTCGGGCACTAAGGGCACGACATCAGGTGCTTCATCGACTGGGGAACAAAACAATACAATATTTATTTACTTTACGTATTCAAATCTATTTATAGCACTTACCTATCTAATTGTATTTAGAAAGGCATCTTTGACATAATATTTTTTATTCGCGGAATACAGTTGGACTGTTTTTATTATTTAAAAATAACCTGCCATTTGTCAGTATCAAATAAAAAATATTTTAATAATTAAAGAGAAATGTTCAGCATGAACGTCATTTTGCTGAAAAAAAGAATTAAGAGAATTATTTGTATTAAACTAAACTGAATTAAAGTTGGGTTACGAGCAGTTTGCACCAAATAGATTCAGCGAATATTTGTTTGCATTGGCGCATCCAAACATTACTAAATGGATGTAAATCCAACCGATCACATCCGGAATACATTACTCGGAAAAAGAAGTTTAAACTTCGATACGAAGGAAAAAATGTGGTACAAGTTATACGATTCATCTCAAAAAGTAGTACCTACTTTTTTTCTTATTAGTTACGTACGATATTCATGTCGAAAAACAATTAGTAAAAAAATTTAAACAAAAATTGTTAAGTTACCTTTCAGTAGCTAACTTCTTGTTACCTAATGTGCGATGAAAAAATGGGTTAACCAACATTTTTGCTGGTCTTAATACTGTATACTGATGAGTTACAAAATAAAACTAATCGTTTTACTGAAGTTACGTTTTTAGGTGCCTTCACTTTCTTATTTTCTTGTTGTTTTTTTTTTGCTAAGAAACCCCTTCGGATGTTATAGACCACACTAGAATTAATCTGACAATAAAACAACGTCGCGCACTCGAGTGTTGAATTTGTCACGCGTTGTATCGACAGGCGGGCGGCGGGCGGCGTTCGGCGGGATAAGTACTAGTGATTTATCGCGTTTTTATACGACGCGGTATTAGATGACGAATTCGCGGGCGCGACTGTACGCGACGGATATAAACCGATTTACTTATTGCTATAGAAAAGGTTAGATGGAGATATGTATTATAAGTGTCAATTTGTCATCGAGTAAAAGTTAGGAACACAGTCGGTATTTAAAGATAAAAAAGATCCTAGTTATGGACAAAATTGAATCTCTTCATTAAGGCTGAGTTGCACTACTTAACTTTAACGGTAACTATTACAATAACCGGTGTATTTTGTATGGAGTTTGCCAGATTTTTGACGTTTGTCACAGTTAAAGTAAGATGGTGCGACCCACCCTAAGATTCAATTTGGTCAATAACTAGGATCTAAGGCTTTTATATAACAATGAAAATGTTCTAAGCGGATTGGACCTACGTGATCTTTATTACCGGTCAGTGGTGGTAAGTGAGTGAAAACCTCTCGGTTCAGCAGTCCAGGGTTCGACTCCTCGAAAGATACCAATTAAAAAATCTTCGTTCGTTCGTTCATTTCAGCCGAAAGACGTTTTGTGTGCGGTGGACGTCGACCTTATTTTAGTTTAATTAGGATATTGAAGTATTAATATTTTTATACGTCTTTTAGTACATATTATTTTAATTTACTAAATAATTTGGCACTGTAAGCTAACCGAGGATAGGAAAAATTTTGAATTTCGTATTTAACTATGATGCCATTAACTGAAAATAAAAACACAAAAAACATTCGCAAATAACTAGACGCCGATTCGCGTTCAAAAGAACATCCAATCTTCATCCCCCACAGATGTGTATCGAATAAAAAACGACGAAGCGATTGTTGAAGCCAAATTGGCTCAATCCAGCGAATACTACCGATCCTCCATAGATATAGCAATAAAATCACATGTTAAGAAGGATTTGAATTGAGCAATTTGTATTATTAGATGTTTTTCTTTTTTATTTAATCATATACTTACGCCCGTATTCACAAACATTACTATGAGGTCTCACAGTGCGGTTGACGCACAGGGTGACACACGAACCAATCATCATCAAAATCATCATCATCTCAGCCATAGGACGTCCACTGCTGATCATAGGCCTCCCCCAATGCTTTCCATGTTGCCCGGTTGGTAGCGGCCTGCGTCCAGCGCCTTCCTGCTACCTTTATGATGTTTTCAGTCCACCTTGTGGGTGGACGTCTCACGCTGAGTTTTCCGAACCAATCACAGAGCTCTATTCAACGCTGTGCGTTCGATTTGCTGCTTCACTTAAGCAAGCATCGTTTGTGAATACGGGCGTTAGTATTTGTAGAGACGTACGCGTCAGAAGTTTACCCTTAAAGCTACATAAGTTGAGATAATAAATTAAGGCTGAGTTGCACCATCTTACTTTAACTTGACAAAGGTCAAAAATCTGTTAAACTCCACACAAAAAGCACCGGTTATCGTCATATTTACTGTCAAAGTTGGGTGGTGCAACCCAGCTTGTATTTTTTTTTCATGAATAAATATCTTTGGACAATTTCACACAGCGCCATCATTTAGTTGTAGGTACTTGTTAACTCGTAGAGCTAATGGCCGCTAGGGCAGAAAAGCTCGCGACCACGGGCTGGAAGACGTAGCGTGGGCAGGTCCTCTACTAGATGGACCGACGATCTGGTAAAGTTCGCGGGAAGTACTTGGATGCGGGCAGCGTAGGACCGTTCGTTATGGAAATCCTTGGGGGAGGCCTTTGTCCAGTAGACGTCATTTGGCTGAAACGAACTTATAGTACCGTTATATTATGTAGTAAAGGTTTTAAATGTAGTTTTTCGGTTTTACTACATTGACGTCACACCAGATTTAGATAATTTTTACTCCTAGCTACTGTTATATGCAAAAAGCGCAATAACAATTCGTATTATACCTACCTACAAGATATTGATTTCCCTTCGTTGTATCACAATAAATAAAAAGCCTAATCGTTTGCAAACGATCTTCAATATCCAATTTCGTACCCCAATATCAAAGCAACATTGTGCCACCCACAAAATTATGGGGTAAAAAATAAAAATTCACAAACCATAAGGCACGGAAACGATTACAGAAAAAAATGGTACATCTCACAGGCTCCCAATAAAATTGAGATATCAATAGATTGAGGGAGTATAAATTTTAATGCATGCAACATTTAATACGTGGGGTGGATATTGAAATGTAGACACTTTGTGAAGACGGTGTTGGATATTGTATTTTTATGGATATCTCATATTGAGAATATTTCTTTTCTTTCTTAATAATATTAGTTAGCTTGCTTTTGAGAATATTTTTGGTTTTGATTACTGAGTCTTGTGACTTTAAACTTGTTGAATTATTAAAACAAGTTACCAATTTTGCATATGATGTCGTGTGTGCTCAAACAACTGCACGCAGGAAGATTTAATGAATACATCTGACTACGCAATTTTTGTGGCGGAGTTTTGGGCTGACACTGTGTAGGTTTGTTGTCTAAACGACAAGAAGTTAAGAATTTTACTTTGGTACGTAGGTAGATCGCCTTTTTAAATTCTAGAGCAATGTTTCTCAGAAATCAGCTATATCCATCGAAATATAATAAGGTACAGTGGATAATATAAAAAGGTCATCATAGCTCTTAGAGCTGATGGCTGTTGGTGCGGAAAAGTTCCTGAGTGGCGACCACGGGCCGGTGACGTAGTGTGACCAGGTCTCCCACTAGGTGGACAGACGATCTGGTGAAGGCCGCGGGAAGTACCTGGATGCAGGCAGCGCACTACCAGTCATTGTGAAAATCCTTGGGAGCAGAATTTGCCCAGCAGTGGACGTCTTTTGGTTGAAGAATCGAACGGACAGTGGACAATGAGGACAAGGTATGTGTTAATCTTTGACTTTAAAGATAAAACGATTTAAACAAGTACTTACAATAAAATAACGTTCCAAGTAACAAGCTTCAATTCTATACTGCAGTGTTAAATGTAATACTCGTAGATTGCAACTTACATAATATTCACCGATCAAACTGAGCAGCCTCTCTCTTTCTACCCTCATCTTATCGTATATTCCCATCTCCCTCCTCCAACAAAGTATGCTCGGAGCACAGATTTATGAAGGATATAATTTTGCAATTTTCAAACCCAATGTCTCGTTGTTAAAGGCGTGTGTAGGCAAATGGTGCCAGGCTGCGTCCTTGTGAGCATTTCCGTGAAAGACAAAAGATTTGATGCCATTCTGATGTCATATTTTATTCTAATACTCATATTAGTGACGCCAAGCCATGCCACGGTTGTGTCATGTGTCAAATTCTTCAAGGATATAGATAAGTAGGATAGAATATTTTTTAATTGACACAAAACGGAAACATAGCAATAATAATTTAAGACGCACAAAAAGGACACTCGATCAGTATAATTATCCCAGTCAGCCAACTAAGTGACTGAAAATGTTTTCAGCGGGTGGTTATGCGATTTTATTACTGTATTTTTATATTTACACATTTCTGATACGCATAAGAGCTAATTATGAGTAATCACTACCCATTTACATTAGTCGAGAGTTTCTGTTGCCCCTGAAAATATTAATTTTCAGCACTGCTCGATAAAATAATATCCCGAGTCGAAAGGGTGAAATATTGGAACGTGTATGTACCTATACTTATGTGCATTGTGCACATTGAAAGCACACCACCTCCTCATTTATTTTCCAGAAATTATATTTAAGTGATTAAATAAAGATTAGTGTTACATTAAATTAAATCGATATAAAAACTTTTTTGGTTGTTTTTAAAGGAGTGTAGCAAATGCACTGACCTAAACGCGAGTTGCGATCACAAATATTGCACTAGAGGAAACGTCGTATCACGGGAGAAATCAAACGCCGGAAGCGGAAAGGAGCGTATTTTTCGAATTTGAATTTCGAACTCGGGTTACTTCCGCTGAGGAAACTTGCTTTTACGAGACGCGAGCTTTCGCTGGAATTTATTCCATAGTTATCTGAGTAACATTTAGTTATTTCCTGGAATACGAGCGCGGATTGTCTAACTGTGCATGCCTGTTCGTTGATTAACTAGTAACTGTGATATGTAGAGAAGAAGATCTATCAAAGTTTATTTTAGTAGAAAAATTTCATGTGGCCGTTTTCATCATCAATCCCTAATTTTTAAGTGGCCTCTATAAAAACAAAATTCCTGTTATGTGTTACCATAGGGGTCACTTAAAAATTAGGGATTGATGGTGAAAACGGGCATTAATTACTTTTTCAGACTACAATGTTATTTTAGTATTTTTCAAAGGTGAACAATTTTCTTCTCGGTTTCGTCGGTTAAGGCTTGTTCTAAGTCCGCTAGCTGGCTAGCTACCACTTCTTAAGTGTGTCCATAACAATAATGAAAATATTGGTGTGTTCCGGCAGTTGGTTGTAGCATATTCAGTTCAATGTTCAGGATTCCAGGTTAAGCTCCCTTCCACCTTCGGCCTGACCATCACTTTCCATGCAGGCCAAGAGCTTCCTTCTGTCCAAAAATCTACCTAGATTGATATCTTCTCGAATGTAAACTGCTCAAAAACCCCATTATTTTCACCCTACCACCAAACATGTAGCATCCATTACCATACACAAGTTAACCAGCACCATTAGGGTACAATCGCACCCGTTTATCTGCACATTGGCAACACGTCGTTAAGGCCCTCGAGGTCTGACACCATGGATCGAACATTAGACTGATGTTTGGGTAAGGGAAGAAAATTCGGGTAAAAACACTGAAGATTGTCCAAGTTTTAAATCGATTTGAGTTTGTATAAGTAGGAGGATGAGATATAGTACCACGATAAGCCCATAGCATCAGGGTCAATTGTGGTCAAATAACTGCCTTGTTATGCATTAAAAAAAAACATAATTATTTTTTTTCCCTCTAAAATCGTCAGTATTTATCAAGTAACTTTGCATATTAAATTCAAATTCTAAACGTTCAAAATTGGTTAAAATATGATTATCTGTACGGGCTTCAAATTCTAATTCATGGCTTTGCATCTCCTGAGTACGTCCCTAAAACGCTATGGGAAACGCAATAAAACCAATCAGAAGAAAACAGGCAATAATCAAGTCTATGCTGGTACTAAGCGGAATAAAATCTAAATATATAAAACTCAAAGGTGACTGACTGACTGACTGACTGACATAGTGATCTATCAACGCACAGTCCAGGCATGCAGGTAGATGTTATGACGTATGAAACTGGATCCACGCGTACGAAGTCGCGGGCGGCCGCTAGTCACCAATAAAGCTTTCAAAAAGAGTTAAGTACGTTTTGCTACCCGATAATATTGTATTTTGAGCTTTTGTATTTGAATTTCCCTTCTTAATCATCTTGTTGTCGTGTCGCCAACAAACCTACACAGTGTCAGCCCAAAACTCTGCTACAATAGTGGCGAGAGAGAAATTTTATTGATATCTTAAACACATGTTTATCTAACAAATTCATCCCTATGTTTTCAAGAATCCCAAGAAAATTCCTGCGAACTCCACGAACACTCAAAACTCCACCTTTCCCCCCATACATTGGACATCTTTCTGCTTGATCATCGCCCCACATACGTCAGTCTAAGTCGATACAATCGGAAAGAAATTGTGAAATAAAATCAAACGTAATTTGTGGCATTTGGTCTCAATTTGGGCGGATCGCTGCCGAGTGTCGCGGGCCTGAGGCAAGACATGTGGACGTAGTGTAAAAATAACAGCCAGTCTTCTGACATCTATCATGTCAGTTTCCCACAGTGTCAATTATTCTTTTAGGATTCGCTAAGTTCCTCTATGCAAATAGTGAGACTGTGCCGCAGCGGTGCTCATACAGCACAGTGAAATAGGTGAACTACGAGTATTACTGTCCTATAGAGATTGGTATTGAAAAATCCAAACAAATTGAGTGAAGTCGGTTAGTAGAACTTTTGTATCAGATATTGTCATTTTAAACTAAAATGCACACGCTTGTATAAAATGTAGAACAATTAATTAGTTAAAAATTTTAAGTAGATTTTCTTCATTAACAATCTTAAGTAAATAATTAAATATGTATATTCATACAACAGCGTTACGTGTACGAACGTATAATATACGATAGTACTGTAATAGTGTATACCATTAAAATAAATTGAACTATAGGCATATTTTGGCTTTAGATACAAGAACATTATCTTTATGCATTAGCAATATTAAATATCTATTTTCATACGAATTGAGCTGTCTGTTCTCTCTGCCCTACGCATGTATGGAAATGGATGCTCCCTATAAGAGTTGCCCTAAGTGATATGGAATTGGTTGCCCCGTTTGTTATTTTGGACGATGTTATCTAAATTAAATTCGTCGTGCAAAAGCTTCAAGGTGATTTGATTTGGATTTTTGTATTGAGTTTCCTTGAGGATTTTGTATTGGTTTGATTGTATGGGGTGATTTGTAAGACAGCTGGTACTTACCATCCCTCGCGTGCTTTGAACAAGTCTTCTTCGTTCAAATCTAAAATGTGTATTTAGATAATTTCAATCAATGTAAAATAAGTAATCTAACATAGATAAAGATAAAATAGATCTGGTAACGGTCACGGGAAGAGCCTGGATGCGGGCAGCGCAGGACCGTTCATAATCATTGTGGAAAACCTTGGGGGAGGCCTTTGTCCAGCAATGGACGTCATTTGGCTGAAACGAACGAAAATAAGTAATTATGTTAACCCTGGTCTTCCTAATATAAATAAATAAACCGATTCAAAAGGGTCTTTGTAAGAAAATCTGTAATTTTCGCCCTGAAAATGATTAATTGTGTTATCTTTATTTTAATTCCCATTTGAGAAACAATTCCTAGTTATGTACAGACAGTATTCGTAATCGATTACTATTATGAGAGAGTCAAAGTCAAAGTCAAAAGTCAAAACTTTATTTGTTTAGACTAATAAATAATACTTACAAATCGTCAAATATTTTGCTCTTAAGGAGCCTCTACATGTCTCATAATCTTTTTACCCTACCAGCGCTTCGAGACCAACATTTGGCAAGTGCTGAGAAGAAGCGCCGCAACAAACTCAGTCACCAGTCTGCCGGTTAATATAAATAAATAAATAAATGGTTATTCGACATACGTAAATGTTTAAACATTTTACGCCTAATGACGTTCACTGCTGGACAAATGACTTCCATAGCAATCGATCCTGCTGCCCACATCCTGGTACTTCCCACGACCTTAATCAGATCGTCGGTACACCTAGTGGCCTGTCCACATTCCTATCATACAATGCTATTAATATTTAAATGCTTGCACGTTCTTTTTCCACACTTCGCCGAATGCACATGAGACTTCATTAGGCCGCTAGTCGCGCCCCGCGGCTTCGCTCGTAAAGTGCCCACAATCCGACCATAAAGCATACAGCGTGCCCTTGCGAATGCCTACTACGTGCTGTCGTATCTCTTATTTCGGATAGACTTACAGTCAAATAGAATTGACCAGTTAATATTTTTTGGTGTCAAAAAGTGTTTAAAAATATTGCGGGTTACTTTGTGTACAAATTTTTTTGATGTCAAAAAGAGGTGTTTTAAAAAATCCGGGTTAGTTATGAGTTCTAGGGGAAGACTTTGCCCTAAAATAAAAAGGATTTAATTTTCCGCCTCTTCATAGCAATGAAGTTAAAGTACATAACTCGACAGGGCCATGTTAGGTAGCGTTACTGACGCCTTTTATTTTTAGTTAGTTGCAAGAAAGTTTGCTCAAATCCAAGATAGCCACCAAGCTGTCCGCCGTTTTCGTAATGGAACTAAATTCTCCATATAAATTGTATGCAGGGGGGCTTAGTTCACGTAGAAAAAGGCGAGGCCGAAGGCAGAGCCATAGTTCAAAGCCCGAGAGTCGCCATAGATTAATTTATAATGCGTCAAAAAAGGACTAGAGCTCAGTGACAAACAGAAAGGCGAGGCCGAAGGCCGAGCGATGGTTCGAATCCCAAGAGCTATCAATTATCATAGATAAACTTGTGCTGCGTCAAAAAAGCACAAGAGCCCTGTGACAAACGAAATGCTTTAGTTTTAATTAGAACAAGTGAAAGTTTTATTTACTACTCACCGATGCCAATTTTGTATTATCATGCGACTGACATGAGTCAGCAATGCATTCCTTTAATAGCACATTTTATTACTCACCCGTTGGTTGTGGACAATCCTATACCTTTCTACACAGATTGGTGAACTAAATAGTATGTTTAATAGGAACACAGATTATTTGACGACAAAAGCTTGTAAAAAGCTTTGTTTAAATAGCCCTACCCACTTGATGCACCGAAGACCAAAGTCTCGAAGAAAGTTGGCTCGTCGGTAGATAGTGATTTATGGTGCTCTTTGGGAAAGACTTACGTCTTTGTCAGTGTTGCTAACTTGCCATAGTCTGAAATGATATTGGTGAAAGAAAAGTCATATTTCTGTTGACGCCTTATTCAAACTACGGAAATGAGTGACACATATTTTCTACCGTGGGAAAGAACTGTACATGGGATTCCCTTGACATTGATGTCGTCAAAATCTAATGTCAAACTTAATGTCAACGATCGGTGACGTTAAGTTTGAGAACCGTTATCTTATCGAAAAATCGATCAAGTGTTCCAAGTGGACGCCTTTTAAATTGGGAAGTACCAAAAACAGGATACTAAATACTTTATGTGTCACAACTGGGAAAAACTGTAATTCAAGAGGTTCCGATGGAAAGGTAGGGTTTTAGGTTAAGAGGAACAAAATTCCATTGAAAAATAAGAAGAAATTGTTTGGTTTTTTAATATGGAGATTAGATCAATTTATGGGCACGGCACATAGCATGAAGAACTGACTGCATGGGGCAGCAACATTCTGGAATAGAAGCCACGTATTTGTTTTTGTCCGTCTGTTTGTCCGTTTATTTATTTATTGAATAAAAACGGAGGTGTTGTGGCTGAAATGGTGATGATAATGATGAAATACTTCATTTGTTTCTAAAATATAGACGAACGTGTATTTTTTTTTAAAATGCGCGCTCTGAGGTTTTCATAGCTCTATGTATCGGCTCTTACGCGTGCCTAGGTAAATATAAAGGTATAAAAGTGACGAATTCCGGCGGTTTGAAGGATAGCGGAGGGAAGCGGAGAGAATCTCTGCGGACGTGAGCGGAATGGGCAGAACAGGATGGTCATCTCGCTTCTTTTATGTTCAATTTTCTTCGGAGAAATGTAGGAAAGCTAATTAAATGCACGGCCTGTGGAAACGAGTCTAGGACTAGTCGATGACGTCAAAACAATGCTTCGAAGTATTTCTTTTATTCTAAAGAAGCCATANAGAAGCCATATGATTAATACTTAAGTATTTATCGTGTTGCTTGGATATCCCTTGTAACTCTTTTTTTGAAATTACATTTCATATTATTGATCACAATGATAACTAATTACATTATTTAAACATTAATTACATAAATTTATTATTCTGTAGAGCAGTGGTTCTTAACCGGTGGTCCGCGGACCACTGGTGGTCCCTGGAGGCATTCTAAGTGGTCCACGAAGTGCACGTGCACACCTTGGTCAAAACCACTTTTAACTGATTTTTGCAGTCAAACTGGTTTACTTTTGACCGATTATGATTATGAGTTAGTCCCTGACAAGACAGAAATTTGGTAAATTGGTCCCTCAAAACTTAAAGGTTAAGAACCACTGCTGTAGAGTAGTAGTATTCAAAAATTACAATGAGGTCTCAGTGCGCGTGGACGCACACTGCACACGGTCACACACGGACCAATCACAGAGGTCTTTTCAACACTGTGCGTTCAATTTGCTGCTTCACTTAAGCAAGTATCGTTTGTGAATACGGTCGTTAGACACAGGACTGTCTTCACTCCAAACATAATATGACTTTCCATTAATTTTAAACTATCGAAATGAATCTAACTGAAAACAAATTACTTTCAAGATCCCTACTCAACCAAAATTTGACCATTCAAAATTATTGGCCTCAATCCACGGCCGTAAGTCGAGTCGAAAAGGGAGAAACATAAAGAAATACCTCGAGATGGATATGCGAAATCGAGTAGCAAACGCGAAATAATAAATTCCAGGCAAAAATAACAAATTCAATATAAATAGTTGTGAGCCCTCACGCATCAAAAATCCCTCCTCCCGACTACATTTATCTGTATTAGGTTTGGATAGGGGTACGCAAGAGGGAACCAACTGTAGCATATTTTTTTACAAAAAATACTCAAAAATGGATGTTTATTATTTCCTAAAAAAATCTTGTACCGGAAAACGCAGCGTGGGACGTCCACCCACAAGGTGGGCCGACAACATCATAAAAGTAGCAGAAAGGCGCTGGACGCAGGCAGTAACTAACCGGGCAGCAGTGCATTGGGGGAGGCCTATGTTCAGCAGTGGACGTCCTATGGCTGAGATGATGATGACGATAACCGGTGCTTTTTGTATGGAGTTTGACAGATTTTTGACGTTTGTCAAAGTTAAAGTAAGCAGGTTCAACCCAGTCTAAATCTTTTTAGTTTCCTGGCTTCTTACAGCATAACCCCATCCGCAAAAGTAGCAAATCAATGTCACGTGACCGCATCCGTCACAACCAAATGTGTGTTTGATGGAACCCGCCCGGAGCGTTCTTCATCTGTACCTCTAGCACGAAAAATCGTCTTCGAATCATTTGCGTATTCGAATCGGCATTCAGAGATTTGAAAACTTAAATAATAGCGTCCCTTAACTGTCGTAACGAAAATTAAAAAAAACATAGAACGAATAATTGTGACATTTGTTTTTGTATAGAGATCGAATAATGAACACGTAAAGTGAACTTATTATGAGAAATGGTAGCACAAACCCAATTTTGACAATCGAGATCGTCGCGTTATCGTTGAATTGGAAGGCAAGATATTATTTAATTTTGTTTCACCGTTCAATGTTGTAGTAATAACGTTAAAACGCGAACGTTCAGATGACGAAATTTCGTGCTAGAGGTACTGTACTAGAGATTTGAATGATGTTTTATGGAGGTGAAATGTATTTTTGACTTATCTGCATGTCTCATGCATGAAGGATTTGGGTCCGGGTGATATATCGGGCCCTTTACTAAGTTTCGAGTATGTATGTTTGTATGAGCCAGATATGGAACATAGTATGTCGCCATTTTAGAACTC
This sequence comes from Ostrinia furnacalis, assembly GCF_004193835.3. Lineage (NCBI taxonomy): Eukaryota > Metazoa > Arthropoda > Insecta > Lepidoptera > Crambidae > Ostrinia > Ostrinia furnacalis. The sequence continues at coordinate 256,757 of NW_021133543.1, read as the reverse complement.
ACTGGATGTTGAGGATGATACTGGCCACTGAGAAGACATTTTAGTTATTCCTTTGTCTATTAAATATTAGTTTTAGATATATTTTTGTTTGTACCATTAACGACTCGATAGTGCCCTGTGCCACATCTGGCAAGGTATGTTATTGTTGCAAAACAATACTTTTTGGTACTGCATAACATGCCAGTGTTTGTTTTGGTCACTGTAAAAACCTTTATTATTCGTTATTTTTTGTTTTTAAACCTCGATGACTTGTTTTTGAATCACTGATTCATGCCCGTTTTCACCATCAATCCCTAACAAATAACAGGAATTTTGTTGTCATAGGGGTCACTTAAAAATTAGGGATTAATGGTGAAAACGGGCATTAGACTAATATTATAGGTATGTTATCTCAAATCAACCCCTTATGGACTATTTTCTTTAAATTAAGTAGACTATGGACATACACATCCCATCAAAAACAATACTTGTCAAAAAAACCAAGTCTCGCAACTCAGTTGTTCTACGGTAAAAAGTTGTGAGATCCATGTAATACCAAGTCCAGGCCAGGAAATCTTTAACGTTTTACATAAATTTATTGACTTGGCCATCGCACTAAATTAATTTAAATTACACGTGTTTTCATGCGATGGCCAAGTCAATATATTTATGTAAAACGTTAAAGATTTCCTGGCCTGGACTTGGTATTACATGGATCTCACAACTTTTTACCGTAGAACAACTGAGTTGTGAGACTTGGTTTTTTTGACAAGTATTGTTTTTGATGGGATTTCATTTCTTTTTGTATTTTGTAGACAGCAGTTATGTATCTAGAAAACTGGACCGAAATTGAAAAATTTTACTCGACTTGGCGGTTGCACTACCGTGCCCCCAAATATTTTAGTTTTTCCTTGATTCATACACCAAACACTACTTATATTCCAAATTTGAAGCTTCTAGGTCTGCTAGAAGTGCCTTAGAATTTTGATGATCGGTGAGTCATTCAGTCAGTCAGTCAGTCAGTCAGTGAGTGACAAAATTAAGAAACTTTGACCCGTTATAATTCTTAAACTACTACTGGTTCAAATTGAATGAAATTTGAAATATACCGTGTCTTTACAATGCCTGCATGGATACTGAAAATTCAGTCTTCTAGTTTTATCCACAACGATAATACAGGGGGTCGAAAATGGCCTGAATTGCTTCGAGAAAAGGATGGTACGGCCGTGCCGCTTTTTTGCTCGACTTGGTGGGGGCACTGCCGTGCCCCCAGATTAAATACAGATCGAATTCAAAAAATGCTCGTAACTTAGAAATCAAAATCAGAACAACTTTTAATAACACAAATATTTACCCGACTACCCCAACCACCCTTATTGAATAATTCATCCCCGATTTTCCCATTCATTAAGCACTTAGAAGCTATAAGTTACCAAACGTAGGAAGGAGACGTAAAAATTTTACTATGCCTATTTTGTAGCAGTAAACCGCGGTCAATCCCGGCATGTCTCCTTTATGGGACATAACTTCCCCCCAGGTGTGGTATTGTTCGCAAATTGTCCACCCGCCGTTTATGGTGGCGGCTTCTTACATTATTCTAGTTTATTTGGACGATTTTATTTCCCTTTCGTTACCTCCTGTCAGGACAGAGAGATGGCCATGGCATCTGTCTGGTTAATGTCGTAATGTGACGAAACGAAGCTTTGGGAATCGAACCAACGACCTCCGGATTGGAAAACTGTACTCTCTAATAACTATACAGTCATTTAAATTACTGTATGGTTAAAATATTTGTTTTCACCCTGGGTTGATTGGAAAATATTTAAGCTTCCCAACTGTCACACCGCCTTTGACACTCTACTAGAGTTTTTAGTCAGCCGATAGTTTATACTACGTTTTTAATTTCACAAACATGTCCCTTCAGCCAATAGTGCTAAGCTGAATATTATTTTGTTTTATTTTTATTTTGTTTTATAACAGCTTACCACTCTGGCAAGAGTGTAGCGACGAAGAAGAAGAAGAAGAATAACAGCTTACAAATACATAAATTGCATAGATACAATGCAGTTGGTCAAAGCCTATAGTTTTCACCTCTATGTAACTAAGAGGTATAAAATTTTACAAATAATGCTTGTACTAGCTTTTGCCCGCGGCTTCACCCGCGTGAAATTTAGTTTGTCACAGATTGTCATAAATTATAGCCTATATGTTATTTTGAGTTATAAATAATAATAGTGTAAAGTTTCATCAGAATTCGTTCAGTAGTTTTTGTGTGAAAGAGTAACAAACATCCAGACATCATGACATCCACACAGTAGGATTACGAGTTGGTTCAATACCAGTCAAGCAGACGGGGTTCGAAGCAGCGTTCCTCGGATCTCGAGACTGCTAGTCAGACACCTTCACCGTTGGGCTATTTTCGCCTAAAATACCTAAATTTCCCCTATAAATAGTCTACCATATACACGTTTTATTATGTGAATTGTACGTGTAATCCCTCCAATTTTGTAAGTCAATAAAATCGAAGATGTCTTTTTTATAGCGCACCAAAATGGATCGAAGTTACGACTTCTCTATGGTGGGATTCACTTAGTGGTTTATGGGGCTGGGGCTCCTTGGAAAACCCATAGGTATTACCCCGTAAACTGGTGTCGTACTTGTTTGATAGTGATAAAGAATTAGGTTTGATAATGAAACTATATTAGGCCATTTAAGAGAGTTAAATGTGTTCACAAACGATGCTTGATTAAGTGAAGCAACAACGATAATTATGCGACGTCGAACCCACAGCGTTGAATAGAGCTCTGTGACTGATTCGTGTGTGTCACTCCGCCACTCAGAGCCCCGATTACGGTAATTTTTAACGTCAACAATCCAGACACGCTTCTCGATTCTGCGATACGATTGGTCGTTCAACAGCGTACGTCAGCTGTTTTGACCAATCGTATCGCAGAATCAGAAACGCGTCTGGATTGTAGACGTTATAAAAGTTACCGTAATCGGGGCGCAGGTATTGTCTATGAAATATTATGAAGGTTTTTGGGCCCCTGTGCGTCCACACTATGAGACCTCATAGTAATGTTTGTGAATACGGGTGTTAGTAGCTTTGGATAGGGCAAATAATACATTTAACAAAATATCATATCTTAGTAGTCTATGTGTATTTTATTAAACTTGTTGTTACTCCCAAAACTCATTTGAACGACGTAAAACCCGCTAAGTAAGAAACTGCAAAATTACGCGTGTGCTTCGATTTTACGGCCTCCGATCTCGTTCTGCTTTATGTCGCACTCCGACTTGATGTCTCGATGCACTAAGCCTACGGCACGGTATTGTTTATAATATCAATGCTTTTTGGCTTAGTACGTTTCACGCTTTCAGTGTTTTTGTTGGCTTTATAATATCATTTCATGATTTTATAAAAAAAAATTACGGTAAAGTTTTGTTTAAAGTCAAAATAAAACTTGATTGTAAGATATTTCTCGTTATAACAGTTATTAAGTTACAACAGTTAAGTTTTAGTGTGGATTTATTAACAGTGAATTAATTTTTTTTTTTATTAATTATTAAAGATGTTTATTTATTAACCTCGGAAAATGGTGATAAAATGACATAACTCATAATTTTTTATTTTTATGAAGATAATTGTATTCATTATAAATATAACCTTACCTAAATAAATGTATAAAGAACAATAAACAATATGTACTTACAAAAGAAAAATAAGAGCGAACAATTTCTTATCAGAATTCGTATCCAACAATATACTATTGTCTTAAATATAATTTTCCGCCCAATTTCACACCTCAAGTTGCAGTCACTTATATCGGAATTCCGCATAAACGTTGGCCCAAACAATGGCTCCGGGCGAAGTTTCCCTCCCGCACTCGGCGTCATAATCGCGCAGTCCGAGCGGAAGCCGCGAACTTCGTCCTAAGTTTGCCGGACAATGTATGTCCACATATTATATTATGCGCAAGGTATGTGGACTGTACAGCACACCCTTTGAGACAAGTTGGAAACTCCTTCAAAGGGCTATCACTTAAGTTTGTAAGAAAGTTGAAGCACAGGCTAAAGACGATAGTAATATTTCAGATTTATAGGAATCCGGCTGCAGCGCCTAAATTGCACGTGGTATGACTAAAATCAATGATTTGCCATTTAAAAAGGTAGTCAACAGTGCATAACTTTAAACTTTGTTGTAAAATACTTACAATTATAACCACGTATGCCATAGTGATACCTCACGTATCGTCGTCTGTCCTTACCGGCGGCTACTTATCAACATTAAAAATTATAGAAAATAATCATACGTAAGCCGTTCCAAAAGTACGTTTGGCTTTAGTTTGCTTCATATTTAAACTATGCTTATTAGATGATGTCTATTTCATTCCTATAGAAATTAGCTTACATTTCGTTTCGGCAAATAAATATCATTGAAGGTGAACAGTCTCAACACTTATGGAATCCCTAAGCAACTGCTTATTTCTAAATTTTGAATATTGTATTGATTAATCAAATTCATTATTGTGTACCACAAAAAGTGGTCCAAATCACTTCAAGTACCGTTTTTTAAATAAAAAACCTCATCTTTTTCTTTCTTTTAGCAAACTTTTTCCGAGGGTGAGATGCAAATATGGGTTTGCACCAATCATTGGCCAAATTGTTCTATCGGACAGCTTTGAGGTGCTAATGTTAAGCAAACTTTGCTTGCCACCGGCATCGGGAGGGGAATCTTATTTTTTCCGAGTGTTGTCGAATTTTAAAATCGAGAATTGTACACTTGTTTCAGTAAGAACACGAAAATGTTGAGCAACCAATCAAAAATATATTTATTTGTATTAAACTAATTAAATTAGTAATTCTTACAAATCGTCAAATGCACGGTGCCTTTACATGTCTCATTATTTTTTTGTGATTTATCGAATTTTTTTTTTCTCTACTTATTTTTTAATCTAAGTCGCAACTTAGTACTTCATGAGTTAAACAGGTAACTACTGCTGCGAAATTACCAAATACTAATAGTTAAAACTGCTGAACAGGCCTCCCCCAATGATTTCCACATCGCTCGGTTGGTAGCGGCCTGAATCCAGCGCCTTCCTGCTACCATTATGAGCTTTATGAGGTCGTCGGTCCACGTTCTGGGTGGACGTCCCACGCAGCGTTTTCTGGTACGTGGTAATTTTGTAATTATTTTATTTTAAAAGGAAAATAAACCTACAGCTTTTGCTTAAAAAATATTTTAAGTTGAAATGTCTACATAACTAAGAAATCGCTACCAAAAGCGTATTTCTTTGAGCAAAAACTAACATTTTGTCATCAAATAACGAGGTCCATCTATTTCACCACCCTCCAATATAAAATCGTCACGTAGCCTCTCAATTTTACACCCGATTAGAATTAAAAAACGAGCGAAAAGGGTGAGAGGGTAATCACTCCTTACTTTATTCAGAGGTGAGGGTGAAAGTAAGAAGAGGAGTGACTTGTTATTTTAACTTCAACGAATGAGTTTAACAAACATAGGTTCAGGGGGCTTAGTGCGAGTTTACATCAAATTCTTTGCTAGCGACTTATTGGCAGACAGTGGTGACTAAGTTTGTTGCGGCGTTTTCTTCTCAGCACTTACCAAATGTTGGTCTCGAAGCGCTGGTAGGGCAAAAAGATTAAGGGATATGTAGAGGCTCCTTAAGAGCAAAATATTTGACTATTTGTAAGTACTTTTTAAATAGTCTATACAAATAAAGAAATTACATTGTAAATGTATGATGGATTCTACAGCGTCCCTAGCGGATACTTTGAAGAACTAAAACCTTCATAGATTTTTTGACTCACTCGCTAGCGACGACGTTCAATGCCAACTCGCACACGCTGAGCTGTAGTTGTCATGGCAACTGATTATTTGTTGTCATAAAAGATAACATTTTTGCTAAAAAAATAAGAATTAGTAAAAAAATATTAAAACCGACTCCAAAAAACCTGCACTAAAAACCAGAAAATAATTACGTTATTTATTTATTAGGCAAATATACAGGGTTACAGGTTAAGTCGACCTATTCCCGTTAGGAGCGTCTAGTTTACATCGTTTCTGACTAATTTGATTATGAAACACACTATCTTAAATCTTACTTTGAACTTAATTTGAACTTAATTGTTTTTTATGATAATTTCCCGATTTTTGGCTATCAGCTTAGATACTTTTAAATTTGTAAGTCTTATTATTACTATTATTTGATTTTTACGTGTAGAACAAGATGCGAAGTTGGTGTCAGCCTGCTCAGTACCAAGAAATGTTAAAAATTTACTGGCACCGATTAATCTGATCGCGATTATCACCTGAAATTCAGGGAATCCCTGAAGTGTGTATAGTTTGAACTGATATATTTCCTAGAACGAATAAATGATAACACCGAGGAAGTCCTACGGATAGTGATGTGCGTTACTTGTCATGTAATATTTAGGAACGTGTGATTTAACATGACGATACACGTGCCTTTAATTCTTTGTCTAATATCTGATTTTTATGTATAATATACTCAACGTCAAATAAATCGCACCTTCCGCGACACGAACTTTAAAGATTTTCTTCTGACATAATCATGGTGCCCCAACAATATTGGTGTTATTTGAAAGCCCAATAAATATCCTTAAAGAAAAACACATTTAATTTCTTAATAAATGATTAACATATACCATAAATGTGACTTGAAAAATGACCTCACTTTGGGCTCACCTGTGGGATCAATTAGACCAATTTTTATGGTTATAAAACCAAATAATGACCTCACGTGTCCTCTTTAACAGATGGATAGCGATTAATCCCAACTTAACAGTTTTATAGCCATAAAAGTTGGCTCAAGCGTAAATACCTATTTTTTGAAGAAGTGACTCTGGATCCTTCTAAAGATACATTTTTGGGGTAAAAGCCTTTCCTTTAGTGAAATTAAGCTTAGAACTAGGCTTTCAAATGGTACCAATGTTGGTGGGAAGTGAGGATGCATACTTTTGAAAAGTGCTTGTTGCGGGAGGTGCGATTTATTTGATGCCGAGTGTATTTGGGCAATGATTCGAAGTTGTACCCACATCAGCCAGATATTTTTGACAGTTCATACTCCTTGCCAGACAATCTTTTGAGGGAAGCTGCCAAAGCCACGATGACCCAAACTTCATGATTCACCTACATTCTAACCTATATTGGGAGCATATTATACTGAAAAACTTTCAGCTTTTATAAAATGACGTAGGTCTGAGGTTCACTAGTTCTTAGTCTACTATGGAATACCCAGAGCAAGAGTGAACCTATCTCCTTAATTAATGACTAAATCACAATACTCGGGGAAGACCGACAATAGCTGCGAGTAATTATTACAATAACCTGTAAATAAAAATCTTAATTACCAATAATTGGTTAGATTTTCCTCTAACGCCGACCAAGGTCAAATGACTGTACAGACCTGGTATTTTTCACAGTGACTAAATACGAATGGGAAACATCTACACGGGTCTTTCGTTAAACTGTATAAGTATACAAGTCCTTTTTTTTATAAACCAACAAGGCCAAGTAAGAAAAAAAAAATGTGAACAGGCAGATAAAGGAACAGGAATAGATTTTTTTAATCTAAAATAATTGTGTTTACTAGCTTGAAATAAAATTATGATTACCAAAGTTATCTAACTTAGGTTTTTCATATTAATTAAATAAACTGCAATAACTATTTAATAACTAAGCAGAGCTTGTACTACTGTAGCTAGATATGCTAGATATGTATTTAAATATTCCCGTATAAGAAAATTACCGGATAAAAAATATTAATTTGACGGGTTACACAATTATGCGTAGAGCCCGTCGGCCGATAATGCGACTATGTATATAAACCTCTGTCACTTGAAGTTAGTTAGCACTCGAAAAAGAACCGACGGATGTCTTAGAATTCGTGATTTTAGTATAGGATTATAGAAGTTATAACAATACTATGGAGGAGCCTAGCCCTAACGGATTACCCACAAGAAAACTGATACCTAGTAAGTTTGTTTTATTTTAAAGTTAAAATTAATTAAACTTAGTTCTTTTTGACTTTCGTAAAGCATTATGAAATTACAGAATTAATTTTATAATTTAGAAAATAGTTTTGAATTTTACAGTATTTTTTATATTCATTTCAACCTAAAGTTGCCAAAATACACCCCCAAACGGGATCTGTACCCTACGTTTCTGTCAACGTAAAATTGTGAACTCAATCTATACTAATAGAAAGGATTTTACGAAACTCCACCCCTAAGGGGGTAAAACGGGATCCACGAGTACGAAGTCGCGGGCGGCCGCTAGTACGGAATAAAAGATTTGGACAGAATTNTGAAAAAAATATTTAAAAAGGCAGTCAACAATACATCAGTTTAAACTTTGTTGTAAAATACTTACAATTAAAACCACGTATGCCACAGTGATACCTCACGTGACGTCGTCTGTCCTTACCGGCGGCTACAAAACATTAAAAATTATAGAAAATAATCATACGTAAGTCGTTCCAAAAGTACGATTGGCTTTAGTTTGCTTCATATTTAAATTATGCTTATTAGATGATGTCTATTTCATTCCTATAGAAATTACCTTACATTTCGTTTCGGCAAATAAATATCATTGAAGGTGGACAGTTTCGAATTGTAATATTATGTGGCTGTGTCACTTATAGAATCCCTAAGCAATATCAACTGCTTGTGTCTAAATTGTGATTAATTATTGTGTACCACAAAAAGTGGTCCAAATCACTTCAAGTACCGTTTTTTGAATAAAAAACTTCATCTTTTTCTTTCTTTTAGCAAACTTTTACCGAGGGTGAAATGCAAATATGGGTTTGCACCAATCATTGGCCAAATTGTTCTATCGGACAGCTTTGAGGTGCTAATGTTGAGCAAACTTTGCTTGCCACTGGCGTCAGGAGGGGAATCTTATTTTTTCCGAGTGTTGTCGAATTTTAAAATCGAGAGTTGTACACTTGTTTCAGTAAGAACACGAAAATGTTGAGCAACCAATCAAAAATATATTTATTTGTATAAAACTAATTAAATCAGTAATTCTTACAAATCGTCAAATGACCGTGCATTTGTATATGCCTTTACATGTCTCATTATTTATTTGTGATTTATCGAACTTTTTTTTTCTCTACTTATTTTTTAATCAGAGTCGCAACTCAGTGCTTTATGAGTTAAACAGGAACTACTGCTACGAAATTACCAAATACTGATAGTTAAAACTGCTGAACAGGCCTCCCCCAATGATTTCCACATCGCTCGGTTGGTAACGGCTAGCGGCCTGCATCCAGCGCCTTCCTGCTACCTTTATGAGGTCGTCGGTCCACGTTGTGGGTGGATGTCCCACGCAGCGTTTTCCAGTACGTGGTAATTTTGTAATTATGTTATTTTAAAAGGAAAATAAACCTACAGCTTTTGCTTAAAATATTTTAAGCTGAAATGCCTGTAAATAAGAAATCGCTACCAAAAGCGTTTTTTATTTTTAAGCAAAAACTAACATTTTGTCATCAAATAACGAGGTCCATCTATTTCACCACCCTCCAATATAAAATCGTCACGTAGCCTCTCAATTTTACACCCGATTAGAATTAAAAAACGAGCGAAAAGGGTGAGAGGGTAATCACTCCTTACTTTATTCAGAGGTGAGGGTGAAAGTAAGAAAAGGAGTGACTTGTTATTTTAACTTCAACGAATGAGTTTAACAAACATAGGTTCAGTGCGAGTTTACATCAAATTCTTTGCTAGCGACTTACTTATTGGCAGACAGTGGTGACTGAGTTTGTTGCGGCGTTATCAAATGTTGGCCTCGAAGCGCTGGTAGGGAAAAAAATATTATGAGACATGTAGAGGCTAATTAATTAAGATTAAAATATTTGACGATTTGTAAGTAACTATTTATACAGGGTGGAAACGTTAAGTAATCTCACTCGATTATTTCTAAACTATACAAGATATCGAAAAACTGATTACTGATTCTGAAAGTGCTTTACAAGCTCTTTCAAACAGTACCAATAATAGGTTACAGAATAAACTGTATCTATCCAAAAATTCGATGTTTCCAGCTTCCATACTTTTAGTAAAATCATTTAATATTAAAAACTATACAAGATATTAAAAACTGGTTACTGATCCAGAAAGTGCTTCTCGAGCTCTATCCAACAGTACCAACAATAGGTTACAAAATAAACTGAATCCATCCGAAAATTCAATGTTTCCAGCTTTCATACACTGAAAAAAATGTTTGGTTACTGCTTATACAACAAAAGTGACCACCGAACTAAGTGTAGCTCACTACAGAATTATTTGTTTAATTTACACAACATTTTGTTCCTCATAACCAAAGTGTTCGGTGGTCACTTTTGTTGTGTAAGCAGTAACCAAACATTTTTTTCAGTGTACATTTAGTACAGCCACAGCCATGGCACTCATGTCTTGTTAATATTATAGCAAGTAAACCCTAAAACCAATGTTTTCTAAGAATAATTTTAAATAAGAATGCAATTTACGAGTTCATTTTAAGTGTTTATTATTAAATAAAAAAAAATATTACTTCTAATATTGTTTGATTGGCATACATTTAGTATGGAGGCTGAAAACATTTAATTTTCAGATAGATCCAGTTAATTCTGTAACCTAATATTGGTACCGTTGGATAGAGCTCGTAAAGCACTTTCAGGATCAATAACCAGTTTTTCGATATCTTGTATAGTTTAGAAATAATCTAATGAGATCACTTATCGTTTCCACCCTTTATCCCAACTAATATTATAAATGCGAAAGTAACTCTGTCTGTCTGTCTGTCTGTCTGTCTGTTACGCTTTCCCGCTTAAACCTCGCAACCGATTTTGATGAAATTTGGCATAGAGATAGTTTGAGTCCCGGAAAAGAACATAGGATAGTTTTTATCCCGGTTTTTGAAACAGGGACGCGCGCGATAAAGTTTTTCTGTGACAGACAAAATTCCACGCGGGCGAAGCCGCGGGCGGAAAGCTAGTAGTCTATAAAAATAAAGAAATTACATTGTAGTTATAAATGAAATGTATGCCGGATTCTACAGCGTCCCTAGCGGATACTTTCAAGAACTAAAATCTTCATAGTTTTTTTGACTAACTCGCTAGCGACAACGTTCAATGCCAACTCGCACACTGAGCTGTAGGTGTCATGGCAATTAATTATTTGTTGTCATAACAGATAATATTTTTGCTAAAAAAATAAGAATTAGTAAAAAAATATTAAAACCGACTCCAAAAAACCTGCACTAAAAACTAGAAAATAATTACGTTATTTATTTATTAGGCAAATATACAGGATTACAGGTTAAGTCGAGCTATTCCCGTTAGGAGCGTCTAGTTTACATCGTTTCTGACTAATTTGATTATGAAACACCCTATCTTAAATCTTAATTTGAACTTAATTGTTTTTATGATAATTTCCCGATTTTTGGCTATCAGCTTAGATATTTTTAAATTTGTAAGTCATATTATTACTATTATTTGATTTTTACGTGTAGAACAAGATGCGAAGTTGGTGTCAGCCTGCTCAGTACCAAGAAATGTTAAAAATTTACCGGCACCGACTAATCTGATCGCGATTATCACCTGAAATTCAGGGAATCCCTGAAGTGTGTATAGTTTGAACTGATATATTTCCTAGAACGTATAAATGATAACACCGAGGAAGTCCTACGCCTAGTGATGTGCGTTACTTGTCATGTAATATTTAGTAACGTGTGATTTAACATGACAATACAAGTGCCTTTTATTCTTTGTCTAATATCTGATTTTTATGTATAATATTTGGGCAATGATTCGAAGTTGTATCCACATCAGCCAGATAGTTTTGACAGTTCATACTCCATGCCAGACAATCTTTTGAGGGAAGCTGCCAAAGCCGCGATGACCCAAACTTCATGATTCACCAACATTCTAACCTATATTTTGAGCATATACTGAAAAACTTTCAGCTTTTATAAAATGACGTAGGCCTGACGTTCACTAGCTCTTAGTCTACTATGACTATGGAATACCCAGAGCAAGAGTGAACCTATCTCCTTAATTAATGACTAAATCACAATACTCGGGGAAGACCGACAATAGCTGCGAGTAATTATTACATTAACCTGTAAATAAAAATCTTAATTACCATTAATTGGTTAGATTTTCCTCTAACGCCGACCAAGGTCAAATGACTGTACAGACCTGGTATTTTTCACAGTGACTAAATACGAATGGGAAACATCTACACGGGCCTTTCGTTAAACTGTATAAGTATACAAGTCCTTTTTTTATAAACCAACAAGGCCAAGTAAAAAAAAACCGGCCAAGTGCGAGTCGGACTCGCACACCGAGGGTTCCGCCGTACAAACGTAGCGGTTTATAATTTATGACGTATTAAATCAAATTACTTACTAGATATCGTAGTAGTCTTTAAGTTTTGATTCCGTTGCGAGTAGAATTCGTGCCGAATTTCAAGATTCTGAGTTCACGGGAAGTACCTTGCAGGTTTTGATTCCCTAGCGTGTGACGGAAATTCGTCTAAGGTGTCGGTATAAACTGCTGTATCTTTTGATTGCGTTAACTTAGAAGTTTGATTTTTTCACTGCTTAAAGGGACAATAGACCTAGGTATTTGGTATAAATTTCAATTTGATACCTTTATTCGTTCGTGAGAAATAAGGTAGTAAGTTTCATTTTTATTAAAGTATTTTTATTATATTTTATAATTTTTCCTATATTTGCATTATATGACAATGCTTCATGCCAAATTTCAAGATTCTGAGTTTACGGGAAGTATCCTGTAGGTTTTGATTCCTTTGCGAGTGTCGAAAATTTGATGAAAATATCGACATAATCGGCTGTAAAAGCCAAGCCAATCAAAAAAAGATGATTGGCTTGGCTTAGAAGTTTGATATTTTCACAGCTTAAAGGGACAATAGACCTGAGTACTTCATGTGAATTTCAGCTTGATACGTCCACGCGTTCTTAAGATAAAGGGTCTTGACAGACAGACAGACGGACAACAAAGTGATCCTATAAGGGTTCCGTTTTTTCCTTTTGAGGTACGGAACCCTAAAAATGTGAACAGGCAGATAAAGGAACAGGAATAGATGTTTTTAATCTAATATAACTGTGTTTACTAGCTTGAAATAAAAATATGATTCCCAAAGTTATCTAACTTAGGTTTTTCATATTAATTAAATAAACTGCAATAACTATTTAATAACTAAGCAGAGCTTGTACTACTGTAGCCAGATATGCTAGATATGTATTTAAATATTCCAGCATAAAAAATACCGGGTAAAAAATATTAATTTGACGGGTTACACAATTATGCGTAGAGCCCGTCGGCCGATAATGCGACTATATAAACCTCTGTCACTTGAAGTTAGTTAGCACTCGAAAAAGAACCGACGGATATCTTAGAAATCGTGATTTTTGTGTAGGATTTATAAAAGTTTTAGCAATATGGAGGAGCCTAGCCCTAACGGATTACCCACAAGAAAACTGATACCTAGTAAGTTTGTTTTATTTTAAAGTTAAAATTAATTAAACTTAGTTGTTTTTGACTTTCGTAAAGCATTATGAAATTACAGTGTTAATTTTAAGTATAATTTATAAAATAGTTTTGAATTTTACAGTATTTTTTATATTCATTTCAACCTTAAGTTGCTAAAATAGTACAGTACCCCCAAACGAGATCTCTACCCTACGTTTCTGTCAACGTAAAATTGTGAACTAAATCTATACTAATAGAAAAGATATTACGAAACTCCACCCCTAAGGGGGTAAAACGGGAACGGGATAAAAGATTTGGACAGAATTTNCAGGAATTATGTTAACAATTTTGTTTTATTCATTTTCAGAAACCAATATTGAGGCATCGGTGTTCCAGCCAGCATCGAACCTGCTACCTCCAGATACAACTTCTCCTCCCAAGCCGCCTTCAGACGTCATCTGGGAACCTCAAACACTTGCCTCCACTAAGCATCCAAAGAAGGAGAAAAAGAAAACCGAAGAAGATAACAATTTAAGATATGCGTAAAGCCCGGTCTGTGAGCACGTAGAATTTTGTCCAATGACCCCAAGCTACAGTGAGTGTGCGAGCGCGACAGCAACATAATTACGCGCGAGCGATAAGGATGGGTAGCTTGGGGTCACTCATTGGACAAAATTCTACGTGCTTACAGACCAGACTATAGAAAGCAATGCAACACTGTTGGACTGTTGTAATTAAAGTAACTATGTTGTGATTAAAATAAGTAATATTAAAATGAATGTAACATTAAGATTTCTTTTGATATTTGCATGCTATTGTTAATGGCTGGATAGGTTATCATATTTTGTTATTTCTGACCTTCTGTTACTAATTTAAAGACAAATAAATTAATAATGAAATTGCCGTTTTGTATGGAGGATTTAGCGAGAATACTTTCATACTTTAGCCCATTAAATAAGTAGATTTCCTTAGTGGACATTTTAAATACACTGCGCCATTTTGTCCTCATTATTAATTTTAAAATTAGTTTGTTATTATTATTAGTAGTTACTTATTTAGGAGAACGCTATGTGGACTGGACAGGCCTCCCACTCGGTGGACCGACGATCTGGTGAAGGTCGCGGGAAGCACCTGGATGCGGGCAGCGCAGGACCGGTCCTGGAAATACATGACGCCCTTTGGCTGAGATGATGATGATGATGATGTTGATTTACTAGTAATATTTATTACATTTCTATGTACCTATTAATGCACATTTTTTATTGGTTTTTATATGTTTAGATGTTAATATTTAAACTTGTGTTGTAACAATTTTAATAAATCATCAATTTACAAGCTTTGGTTTATTTTAAGCCGTAAAGAGGAATATGCATTGTTTGGCTAAAAATCTCGGAAACTATTTTTTAGTAGTCGCTCGACCTTGTAGTTCCAATACCGTACGGCCAAATATTGCGGGTTCGATTCCCACACAATGCAAATATTCGTATGCACGAACAAAAGTCTTTCTTCCTTTTATAAAGACTAAGAAATATTACTTACAAATCGACAAATATTTTGCTGTTAAGGAGCCTCTGCATGTCTCATAATCTTTTTACCCTACCACTGTTCGAGACCAACATTTGGCAAGTGCTGAGAAGAAGCGCCGCAACAAACTCAGTCACCACTGTCTGCCGGTTGATTTAAATAAATAGAAATAGCAGTAGGTCATCAAGCAACATCTGTCTTTCCCGAAAACTATAATCCGGGCCTTTTCAAGGCGAGAGTGAATAGGCACTTACAGGGCAGATATTTACCATCCTAGACTGCATCCCACTTAACATCAGGTGCGATTGTGGTCAAATACCTGCCTTGTTATGCATAAAAAATATTGATTCAGCAGAAGCAGTTCTCTGAATTTACCACGCATTCTTGTATGTGCATCTTATAAAAATGGGGAAAAAAAATTGCGTACTTGCCGTTATTGATAAGGATTCAGGATATGGATATTTGTGATAAGCGTGATAAAATTTTCGTCTTATCGTTTCTTTATAGACACACAGTCTGTGTGGTTGCGATATTATTATCGCTTATGCATTTTATCTATGTGTGTATTATTATATGTACCTATATTATGAATACATAAATGTATGATAGATTAGATTAGGTTACTTATAGTCGGAAACGTGGCCTCTCACTATAGGCCTTATACAGAAGCTCAAAGTTGCACAGCGTGCTATGGAGCGGGCTATGCTTGTGTGTTTCTTTGCGAGATCGAATCAGAAATGAGGAAATCCGTAAATGAACTAAAGTCGCTGACATAGCCCGATGGATTAGCAAGCTGAAGTGGCAATGGGCAGGGCACATAGTGCGCAGAACTGACGGCCGATGGGGCAGCAAGGTTCTGGAATGGAGGCCGCGTACCGGAAAGCGCAGCGTGGGACGTCCACCTACAAGGTGGACCGACGACATCGTAAAGGTAGCAGGGAAGCGCTGGACGCAGGCCGCTACCAATCGATCAACGTGGAAAGCATTAGGGGAGGCCTATGTTCAGCAGTGGACGTCCTATGGCTGACATGATGATGATGATGATGATGATGACTTATAGTCGTAGATTATTAAAATATCTGTCGCACTGTTACACTTTCACCCGAAACCGATTTATATGAATTTTGATACAGCTATAACCCGATCGAGTTAAGTAAGAGTCAAGCACACCTGGCAGCCGTGACATCACATCGCTGCTCTGGTATAAATTGTTTCATCTACGAAGACGCGCCCCACCACTTTTTGGTCGAGGGAAGCGCGGAGTGCGGGGAGTTTGATCCGAGCAATCCGAGCGTCATTATTGTAGTGTGTGTGTGATAACAGCGTTGCAATTGGATAATATCCTTGAGTGCACACGACCAAAAAGTGGTGGGGCGCGTCTTCGTGGATGAAACGAAGTGGTGTAAAGTGTCTGGGGCCCATATGCACAGACATTACTATGAGGTCTCTCAGTGCGCGTGGACGTACAGTGTCACACACGAACCATTTTTTTTACGTCGGGAAATGCTTTGCGCATACCCACTGGTCGATGGGGACGGCCAGTGGGTTATGTGGGACTCTCCCCGCCTACCCACTAAGGGCGAGGCCTTCCCACTAAAACCCGACGGTTTCCACCAGAGCCCAAAGAAACGGAGCCGCGAGTTATTGCCCTAGTTGGACAGTCATCCGCGGCTCCCCTCAGGCTAGAGGCTCGCTCACGAGCGATCCTCTTTGGCTTCGAGGGAACCCCCAATCCCCTCCTCCAGTTGTTTTTTATAGAGGTTTTCTCCTCGCGGCCCTGGTACAACAGGACAGCTCTAAACGTTGTGCGTTCGATTTCCTGCTTCACTTAAGCAAGCATCGTTTGTGAATACGGGTGGAAGTATGTTTATATTATCCATAGTCTCCTGCAGTAGTCGATTGCTCATCGTAGATAGTAATCTAGTTATGATATTCAGGCACATCCGCTTTTACCAATAACAGGAAATCTACAAGATATTGTCAATCAATGTAAGTTTTAGATCGGAAGTAATTATTTTATGCAAAACAAGGCATGTATTTGACCGCAATCGCACCTGGTGTTAAGTGAGATGCAGTCTAGGATGGTACATACAGGCTGTCCCATAAATTAGTGTCAAGCCGAAGCCCAGAGTTAGATCGTCACAAGGGCTACCCAAATAACCGTGTCTTTTGATAGTTTTCGTGTTATGGATGTAAATACTTAGCTAGGCCTAGTATTCATGTAATAATAATAAAAAAATCAGGCACGTAACTTGACTATTCGCGTCACAGTGACCAAAAAAGTGACAAAGCACAGAAATTTAAAACAATCATAACTCGAAAACTATAAAAAATCGCGGAACATACATGAGGATGATTTGGATAGCCCTAGTGATGCTCTGCCTCTGGGTTTGCTTGACACTACTTTTTGGGACAGCCTGTATATGCCCTGTAAGTGCTTTAATTTGTAAGGGCATATAGCTCGTAGAGACGATGGCCGTTGGGGCAGAAAAGTTCTCGAGTAGCAACCACGAGCCGGAAGACGTAGCCTGGGCAGGCCTCCCACAGGTGGACCGACGATCTGGTGAAGGTAGCTGGAGGTACCTGGATGTGGGCGGCGCAGGACTCTTAGTGGAAATCCTTGGGGGAGGCCTTTGTCCAGCAGTGGACGTCATTCGGCTGATACGAACTACACTTAGGTACTCGTACCTACATAGTGAGTGATGATAATATACTTATTTTGTTGTTATTAAACAAGATTTTGTCTGGTGATATCACACGGTAATCCATGATAGACTATTAAATAGATAAAACTGGTGAAGTACACTCTATTTACATTTATTTATTGCTGTGTATGAATAAAATTTATACTAAACGTTTATTTAAAAAAATCTGTTGTTTATTCCATTTATTGAAGAAGGCTTGCTATTTTTTTTTATCCACAACGAATGTATAAACTCTATGGATAGTATAAAGCATTTTGAGAGCTTTACGAAGCATCTCAATGGGACTTCGTACGCGTGGATCCCGTTTTACTACCTTAGGGGTGGAGTTTCGTAAATTCCTTTCTTAGCGGATGCCTACGTCTTAAAATCTACCTGTACGCGAAATTTCAGCCCGATCCGTCCATGGTTTGGGCTGTGCGTTGATAGATCCCTGTCTGTCAGTCACCTTTGAGTTATATATTTTAGTAGATAGTTGGTATTGCTGGCGACTGATATGACCCTACTCTACGGTGGCGCCATCCTGGTGAGGGCAAAAGCGATAGTTCTCCTACCGCTTCAGCGCTGACCATTTGGCACCACTGTCTTCGCAAAGTGACAGTGACCTTACTCTACAGTGACTTCTTAATGACTGCTTGTGTTCGATTCCCGAACCTGGCTGCACAGGAATCGCAGAGGTGGAAACGGAAAGTGGGAATGTCCCGTTATGACAGTGACATAAGCGAAGTCAGCAGCAAGCTAGCGCTAGCAGCAGATAAAAAAGTACACTCTTCATCAAAATATAATTATAATATTATGCAAACAAACATGTCCGACTGACGTTGACACGAATTTCCTCTCCTATTATATTGTAATAAGCTGAAAAATACCGATAATTTGAAAATCAAATAATTCTATTCTTTATGGAACTATTAGCATAGCTTTTGTCCGAATGAATTTTGGTATTTCATAGTATTAATCACGCGCGTGTGCCCCTTTCAAAAACCGGGATAAATACTATCCTATTTTTCACTGGATCTCAAATTATCTCTATACAAAATGTCATCTAAATCAGTCAGTATTATGGATAAAACTCCATACTCACAAACTCTTACATTTAAAATATTAGTAGTTATTAAATATTACTACAAAATTTATTACGCTATTACTAGGAAAAAGAACAGGATGGCATCTTACAGTAGATAAAAATTATTGCAAAAATTAACGCTTACTATATATCCACGTTTATTTTAGAGTAGGCATATTAAGTTATTGCCAGTTATTATATGTATATTGATTTAGAATTATTATTTCCTGTAATTGAATTATTATTATAATAATGCGAAATTATATTGACGTGAACTGTACATGGCCTTATAAAGCGCGAATTGATAAGAGTTCGATAACTAAATATAACTTCATTTATTGTAACGCTCAAGCGAATTTAGTCGACTGAGGATTTCAGTGAGTTTAATACGTTAAAAATGCGTGTGTCTTTACTAATTTCAATTTTATTTCTATCATGGGTGGACGCAAATAAAACACACACTCAACAGTGCAGCAGTATGTATTGATTTCGTTTTTGTGTACATCATGTGGATAGTATGATTATAGACTAAGAGCCAGTGAATTTTATAAAAGCTGAAAGTTTGTCAGCGCATGCTCCCAAATTAGGTAAGAACGTCGGACCATCATTTACGCCCGTGTTCACAAACATTACTATGAGGTCCTACAGTGCGCATGGACGCAAAGGGTGACACACGGACCAATCACAGAGCTCTATTCAACGCTATGTGTTCGATTTGCTGCTTCACTTAAGCAAGCATCGTTTGTGAATATGGATGTTAGTTTGGGTCATCGTGGCTTTGGCAGCTTACCCTAAATTTTTGTCTGGCAAGGGGTTGGAACGGTCAAAACTATCTTGCTGATGAGAAAACAACATCAATTATAGCGCCTAAATATTATACTAGTTGCGCCGGCGACTTCGTGCGCGTGAAAATAGTTTGAATAATATTTCCCGTTTTTGCAACATTAGTCTTTACTGCTCTGCCAATATTGGGTTTAGGGTGAGGTTATTAGCTTAAAGCTTTCCTCGATAAATGAGCTATTTAATACAAGAATATTTTTCAATTCGGACCAGACCAGATTAGAGAGCTCAAACAAGCCAACAATAATATAAGTATAGATAGCAGCACACTGTAAATGCATGTAAGATAAATATTCAGCTTCTATGTGCGAAAGTAACTCTGTCTGTCTGTCTTGCTTTCACGCCTAAACCACTGAACCGATTTTGATGAAATTTGGCACAGAGATAGTTTGAGTCCCGGGAAAGGAAACTGTTTTTTGGAGAATTTTGAAACAGGGACGCGCGCGATAAATTTTTTCTCTGGCAGACAAAATTCCACGCGGGCGAAGCCGCGGGCGGAAAACTAGTAATATTATAAATGCGAAAGTTTGTTAACAAGTATGTTTTGAAGTCTGGATTTAAACAATACATGTTTGGTTACTCTTTCACGCAAAAACTTCTTTATAACCCAGAATGAAAAATTTATAATTACTATAAAAGCTACCATTAAAGTTAGGCTTACGTAGGTCTGGCGTTCACTATCTCTTAGTCCACTATGTTATAATGTGATGTATAATAAGACATGATAACTAGTATCACTGTCTGGAACGATGAACGGGAAAACCATTTTTGATAAATGCAGACACGGAAATTCCAGTTTTTAACCAATTTCAAAACATAATATTGATAAATTGCATACAGAAACAAAATGAATTCACTGACTTGTGTTTCAGTGACCTTTATGTTATGTATTCACATTAATTTTAATAAATATTTCCTGTTTAATTGCAAATGGATATTTATGTTTAAGTATGTTCATATCCGTTGTCTAGTACCCATAGTACAAGCATTGCTTAGTTTGGGACTAGTGGCCCAGTGTAAACTGTCCAAGGATATAAAAAAAAGATTGCAAGCTACACCATTATTTNGTAAGTGATGATCAGGCCGAAGGTGGAAGCGAGCTTCACCCGGAATCCTCAATCACAGAGGAACTGGCTATCTTACCTCCAACTGCCGGAACACAACAATGCTGTTAACATTGTTGTTATGGCGACAGACTTAGATAAGATGGTGGTAGCTAGCCAGGCGGACTTAGAACAAGCCCTACCACCAACCAAACCGAACAGAAAAATCTGCCCCCACTGGGAATCGAACCCGGGACCTCTGCGTCTGAAACAGGTGGTCTTACCACTAGACCACAGAGGCGGTTAAACTTTAAAGACGTTACTTATTTAAAGACAAATAAATTATGAAATTGCCGTTTTGTATGGAGGATTTAACAAGAATTTCAGTTTTTCCATCCATAAATTTTATGAAATCTTATGAGTTGATTATGTCAACATTAAGCTACAGGATAAATTTGTTTTTTTGTTGGAAACGGACACCACTTAGGACGAGCTGTTTTCAAACATAATAATTGTATATCTACGTCATTATAAGTACTTGAAATAAAGTGAAAAAAAAAAGAATAATGGACACAATTATTATGAACTAATGAATATTGAAGAAATAATCGGCAATTTCATACTTTAGCCCATTAAATAAGTAGATATCCTTGGTGGACATTTTATACACTGCGCCATTTTGTCCTCATTATTAATTTTAAAATTAGTAGTTACTTATTTAGGAGAACGCTATGTGGACTGGACAGGCCTCCCACTCGGTGGACCGACGATCTGGTGAAGGTCGCGGGAAGCACCTGGATGCGGGCAGCGCAGGACCGGTCCTGGAAAAACATGACGCCCTTTGGCTGAGATGATGATGATGTTTATTTACTAGTAATATTTATTAAATTTCTATGTACCTATTAATGCATATTTTTTATTGGTTTTTATATTTTTTGTGTTTGATTTTGTGTCTTGTATCAACAAATTTATAGCACTAACTAGCTTTCCGCCCGCGGCTTCGCCCGCGTGGAATTTTGTCTGTCACAGAAAAACTTTATCGCGCGCGTCCCTGTTTCAAAAACCGGGATAAAAACTATCCTATGTTCTTTCCCGGGACTCAAACTATCTCTATGCCAAATTTCATCAAAATCGGTTGCGAGGTTTAAGCGGGAAAGCGTAACAGACAGACAGACAGACAGAGTTACTTTCGCATTTATAATATTAGTTGGGATATTTTAAACTATTATGTTGCATTTTTTACTATAGAATTATCTGTAGCAATAAATCCCGTGAAGTGATAATTCTATGGTTTTTATATATTTAGATGTTAATATTTAAACTTGTGTTGTGACAATTTTAATAAATAATCCATAAATTACATGCTTTGTTCTAATTTAAGCCGTAAAGAGGAATATGCATTGTTTGGCTAAAAACCTCGGAAACTATTTTTTAGTAGTCGCTCGACCTAGTAGTTCCAATACCGTACGGCCAAATATTGCGGGTTCGATTCCCACACAATGCAAATATTCGTATGCACGAACAAAAGTCTTTCTTCCTTTTATAAAGACTAAGAAATATTACTAATAAATCGACAAATATTTTGCTCTTAAGGAGCCTCTACAATCTACATGTCTCATCATAATCTTTTTACCCTACCACTGTTCGAGACCAACATTTGGCAAGTGCTGAGAAGAAGCGCCGCAACAAAAGCAGTCACCACTGTCTGCCGGTTGATTTAAATAAATAGAAATAGCAGTAGTAGGTAACATTATTGATTCAGGAGCAGTTCTCTGAATTCACCACGCATTCTTGTATGGTGCATCTTATAAAAATGGGTATACAAAATTGCGTATAAATATGCCGTTATTGATAAGGATTAAGGATATAGATATTTGTGATAAGCGTGATAAAATTTTCGTCTTATCGTTTCTTTATAGACACACAGTCTGTGTAGTTGCGATATTATTATCGCTTATGCATTTTATCCATGTGTGTATTATTATAATATGTACCTATATTATGAATACATAAATGTACGATAGATTAGATTAGGTTACTTATAATATAGTCGTAGTTTATTAAAATATCTGTCGCACTGTTACAATTTCACCCGAAACCGATTTATATGAATTTTGATACAGCTATAACCCGATCGAGTTAAGTAAGAGTCAAGCGCACCTGGAAGCCGTGACATCATATCGCCGCTCTGGTATAAATTGTTTCATCTACGAAGACGCGCCCCACCACTTTTTGGTCGAGGGAAGCGCGGAGTGCGGGGAGTTTGATCCGAGCAATCCGAGCGTCATTATTGTAGTGTGTGTGTGTGATAACAGCGTTGCAATTGGATAATATCCTTGAGTGCACACGACCAAAAAGTGGTGGGGCGCGTCTTCGTGGATGAAACAAAGTGGTGTAAAGTGTCTGGCGCCCATATGCACAGACATTACTTTGAGGTCTCACAGTGCGCGTGGACGTACAGTGTCACACACGAACCATTTTTTTTACGTCGGGAAATGCTTTGCGCATACCCACTGGTCGATGGGGACGGCCAGTGGGTTATGTGGGACTCTCCCCGCTTACACTAAAGGCGAGGCCTTCCCACTAAAACCCGACGGTTTCCACCAGAGCCCAAAGAAACGGAGCCGCGAGTTATTGCCCTAGTTGGACAGTCATCCGCGGTTCCCCTCAGGCTAGAGGCTCTCTGGCTTCGAGGGAACCCCCAATCCCCTCCTCCAGTTGTTTTTTATAGAGGTTTTCTCCTCGCGGCCTAGGTAGGTACAACAGCACAGCTCTAAACGTTGTGCGTTCGATTTCCTGCTTCACTTAAGCAAGCATAGTTTGTGAATACGGGTGGAAGTATGTTTATCTGGGGGCACGGCAGTGCCCCCACCAAGTCGAGCAAAAAAGCGGCACGGCCGTACCATCCTTTTCTCGAAGCAATTCAGGCCATTTTCGACCGCCTGTAACTTCGTTGTGGATAAAACTAGAAGGCTGAATTTTCATTAGCTATGCAGGCATTGTAAAGACACGGTATATTTAAAATTTCATTCAATTTGAACCAGTAGTTTAAGAATTATAACGGGTCAAAGTTACTTAATTTTGTCACTCACTCACTCACTGACTCACTGACTCACTGACTCACCGATCATCAAAACTCTAAGGCACTTCTAGCAGACCTAGAAGCTTAAAATTTGGAATATAAGTAGTGTTTGGTGTATGAATCAAGGAAAAACTAAAATATTTGGGGGCACGGTAGTGCAACCGCCATGTCGAGTAAAATTTTTAAATTTCGGTCCAGTTTTCTAGATACATAACTGCTGTCTACAAAATACAAAAAGAAATGAGATCCCATCAAAAACAATACTTGTCAAAAAAACCAAGTCTCGCAACTCAGTTGTTCTACGGTAAAAAGTTGTGAGATCCATGTAATACCAAGTCCAGGCCAGGAAATCTTTAACGTTTTACATAAATATATTGACTTGGCCATCGCATGAAAACACGTGTAAATTAAATTATTTAGTGCGATGGCCAAGTCAACGGATCTCACAACTTTTTACCGTAGAACAACTGAGTTGCGAGACTTGGTTTTTTTGACAAGTATTGTTTTTGATGGGATATAAATTGTCTCCTGCAGTAATTGATTGCTCATCGTAGATAGTATTCTAGTTATGATAATCAGGTATCTACATCCGCTTTTACCAATAACAGGAAATCTACAAGATATTGTCAATCAATGTCATTTTTAGGTCGGAAGTAATTTTTTTATGCAAAACAAGGCAGGTATTTGACCGCAATCGCACCTGGTGTTAAGTGAAATGCAGTCTAGGATAGTACATATACCATGTAAAAGTGCTTTAATATGCAAGGGCATATAGCTCAGAGACGATGACCGTTGGGGGAGTAGGGTTTCTGCTCGAGCTTTCTCGAACTCGAGAAAACTCGAGAAAGGCTTCATTCGAGACGAGAAAAAAAATTACCGGAGCTCGAGAATTCTCGAGATTCGATGTTGAACCTTTAATATTCTTGAAAGCCTATTTTCTTAGACAAAAATGAAGTTTTTAATTATTATTCATAGGTTCACGTTGCTTTTAGACTGGCTTAGTCTTTCCTTTTGCAAGTAATGATCTCAATCGAAACTAAGTAATAATATTCACCAACGAGTATGTAGATATTTATTATGTACCTACATATATGTTTAACTCTGATTGATTTAAAGACTGAAAAGTAGAACGCCCAAAAGTGGTATCGCCCGAAATCTAATTGTACATTGAGGGTACCACATCGTAAATTCCTTTCTTCATTTGTAATGATTTGCGAAAGTAGTAAGAAATTCTAAAACCTCCGGAATAAAATCCGATTAATAAAAAGTATTTGTTTATTTCCGTACCGGGAGGTAGAAAAAGTTGTTACCTAATTACTGTCTGTTAGGCTAGGTACTCGTGCCTCCTCGTAAAGTTTATTCATGTCTGTATCTTTAAGAAATTTAAAAATGTATTAAAAAGTTTTTTGTTTATAAAAAAACTATTTATTGTAATTTTGCTATTTGGACTTGTGTTCTTTGGAAAACAAGTGATTCAATTGTAGCTCCAGATTTTCAACCGACTTCAAAAAAGGAGGAGGTTCTCAATTCGACCCGTATGTTTCTTTTTCTATGTTTGTTACGCGATAACTCCGCCAATTATGAACCGATTTGAACAAATCTTTTTTCGGCGTATAGGTAATACCTCAAGGGTGGTCCCATTTAAATTTAATAATAGAAAAAACAACCCCCAAGGGTGGAAAATTGGGGATGAACTTTTTTATACGCAATATCTCCGCCGATTATAAATCAATTTGAACGATAATTTTTTTGTTGAATAGGTATTATCAAAAGGGTGGTTTCATGCGAATTTGAAGAAAATATTTCACCCCCAAGGGTGGAAAATTGGGGATGAACTTTTTTATACGCAATATTTTTAATTTTTAGTTTTTTTTTGTGTTCACGCATTTGAAGTCGGTTTTATTTTTTTAAAAAGTTAATTATTATTGATATTTATCCTTAAAGTACACGCGACTTTATGACTTTTCTTCCTTTAGTTAATAACTAAGTTATGATTATTAATTAATATTAATTATGAAAGAAGATTTTATTTTTTGTTTCTTTCCTTACCAAAATAAGTGGTACTAAATTCTAACATGTGCAATAAAAGTAATAAATAAATAATAATAAATAAATCTTTTGGACAATTTCACACAGCGCCAGCTAGCCCCAAAGTAAGCAACTTAATGCTTGTGTTATGGGTGCTAGCTTAACGGATATACTACTAAAAGTAGGTATATTAGATTAAAAAACCTGTGTTTTTATTAAATTTCAACCGATTTCAACAGTTTTAATTAAACGACTCGAGACCCGAGAAAACTCGAGACTTTGGCCTCGAGAATTCCCGAAACTCGAGAAAAAAAATAGGCCGAGAAATCAGAAATCCTATGGGGGAGAAAAGTTCTCGAGTGGCGACCACGAGCTGGAAGACGTAGCGTGGGCAGGCCTCCCACTGGTGGACCGACGATCTGGTGAAGGTCGCGGTAGGTACCTGGATGCGGGCGGCGTAGGATCGGTCTTTAAACGCACGACACTTATTCGTACATAGTGATAATATATTTTGTTGTTATTAAACAATATTTTGTCTGGTGATATCACACGATAATCCATGATAGACTATTAAATAGATAAAACCGGTGAAGTACACTCTATTTACATTAATTTATTGCTGTGTATGAATAAAATTTGTTTTCTTTCTTAGCGGATGCCTGCGTCATAAAATCTACCTGTACTCCAAATTTCAGCCCGATCCGTCCAGTAGTTTGGGCTGTGCGTTGCAAGCTAGCGCTAGCAGCAGATAAACAAGTACACTCCACGTCAAATTATATTGTTTACTTTGCAAACAAACATGTCCGACTGACGTTGATACCGAATTTCCTCTCCTGTATTGTAATAAGCTTAAAAAACCGATAATTTGAAAATCAAAGAATTTTATTCATTCGATCTCAAATTATCTCTATACAAAATGTTATCCAAACCAGTCAGGATGGGTAAAATTCCATGAAAGTTCTGTAGTTGAAAGAGCTATAGGTTTATCGTCGTGTCGGTGAACTATTCTGTAGCTGGAAAGGCTTGACGTCGAAAGTGAGGTAGATGAAAAGTTATGTCGCCAAAAGGCCCGTAGTTGAAAGATTCTGCTGGGGAAATGGAAATAAATGAATCGTCCTGGTCGGCGAAAAGTTCATTGACGAATCGGTCATAGGAGAACGTTTACGGAATCGTATAAATAAGATAGAAAGCGATTATGCTATTTCTAGGAAAAAGAGCAGGATGGCATTTTTTACAGTAGACGAAAATTATTGCAAAAATTAACGCTTCTATCGAACCACGTTTTTTTAGAGTAGGCATATTAAGTTATTGCCAGTTATTAATATGTATAGTGATTTAGAATTATTATTTCCTGTAATTGAATTATTATTATAATAATGCGAAATTATATTGACGTGAACTGTACATGGCCTTATAAAGCGCGAATTGATAAGAGCTTGATAACTAAATATAACTTCATTTATTGTAACGCTCAAGCGAGTTTAGTCGATTGAGGATTTCAGTGAGTGTACTACGTTAAAAATGCGTGTGTCTTTACTAATTTCAATTTTATTTCTATCATGGGTGGACGCAAATAAAACACACACTCAACAGTGCAGCAGTATGTATTGATTTCGTTTTTGTGTACATCATGTGGATAGTATGATTATAGACTAAGAGCCAGTGAATAAATTTATAAAAGCTGAAAGTTTGTCAGCGCATGCTCCCAAATTAGGTAAGAACGTCGGACCATCATTTACGCCCGTGTTCACAAACATTACTATGATGTCTCACAGTGCTCATGGACGCACAGGGTCACACACGAACCAATCACAGAGCTCTATTCAACGCTATGTGTTCGATTTGCTGCTTCACTTAAGCAAGCATCGTTTGTGAATATGGATGTTAGTTTGGGTCATCGTGGCTTTGGCAGCTTACCCTAAAATGTTTGTCTGGCAAGGGGTTGGAACGGTCAAAACTATATTGCTGATGAGAAAACAACATCAATTATAGCGCCTAAATATTATATTAGCTGTGCCGGCGACTTCGTGCGTGTGAAAATAGTTTGAATAATATTTCCAGTTTTGCAACATTATTCTTTACTGCTCTGCCAATATTGGGTTTAGGGTGAGGTTATTAGCTTAAAGCCTTCCTCGATAAATGAGCTATTTAATACAAGAATATTTTTTCAAATCGGACCAGACCAGATTAGCGAGCTCAAACAAGCCAACAATAATATAAGTATAGATAGTAGCACACTGTACATGCATGTAAGATAAATATTCAGCTTCTATGGTATAACGTAAGTCCTACTAATCAGTACATAATAATATCTATACTATCTATACTTCTAAACTAATATCATAAATGCGAAAGTAACTCTGTCTGTCTGTCTTACTTTCACGCCTAATCCACTGAACCGATTTTGATGAAATTTGGCACAGAGATAGTTTGAGTCCCGGGAAAGGAAACTGTTTTTTGGAGGATTTTGAAACAGGGACGCGCGCGATAAAATTTTTCTGTGGCAGACAAAATTCCACGCGGGCGAAGCCGCGGGCGGAAAGCTAGTAATATTATAAATGCTAAAGTTTGTTAACAAAGATGTTTTGAAGTCTGGATTTAAACAATACATGTTTGGTTACTCTTTCACGCAAAAACTTCTTTATAACCCAGAATAAAAAATTTATATTACTATAAAAGCTACCATAAAAGTTAGGCTTACGTAGGTCTGGCGTTCACTTATCTCTTAGTCCACTATGTTATAATGTGATGTATATTAAGACATGATAACTAGTATCACTGTCTGGAACGATGAACGGGAAACCCATTTTGATAAATGCAGACACGGGAATTCCAGTTTTTAACCAATTTCAAAACATAATATTGATAAATTGCATACAGAAACAAAATGAATTCACTGACTTGTGTTTCAGTGACCTTTATGTTATAAAATACTATTCCCACCTCTCGTTCCCACCACTGCAACTCCTGTGTAGCCAGGATCTACAGCTTGACCGCCACAAAAACCCAACCAATGAAGGTCAAGTTTGTCCCGGGGGAAAGTTAAACTGTCATTGGACCCGCAACGAAATTAATCAGAAGAACATAGGAGGAGTTCGAAATTAAGGTGACCTTTATGTTATGTATTCACATTAATTTTAATACATATTTCCTGTTTAGTTGCAAATGGATATTTAGGTTTAAGTATGTTCATATCCGTTGTCTAGTACCCATAGTACAAGCATTGCTTAGTTTGGGACTAGTGGCGCAGTGTAAAATGTCCAAGGATATAAAAAAAAAGATTGCAAGCTACACCATTATATTAATAGAAAATCTTTCAATTAATTTCTTAAAAAAATTACTTCTACCATAAGGTACTAGCACGTCAAGATGTCATGCCCTGCGTTTCCAAACAACTGCACGCAGGAAGATTTAATGAATGCCACTGACAACGCCACTCTTGTAGGGGAGTTTTGGGCTGACACTATATAGGTTTGTTGACACGACAAGAAGAAGTACACTGTGAGGTCTACTTATGAATAATCTGTGGCTAGGTATTGAAGCTACGAAACGAAATAGCATTTCAATAGTATAATAAATAAATATTACTCATAATAGTAAGGGTGTTTCCTTGTTTATTTTAATTAATTACCTCCTACATAATTACAATGTTTAGATTATTATGCCATTGTTCGTAACTTTACTTGGTTTATATTGCAATTTTTACATAGTAACTAGGTATATAAACTTGGTTTAATATTATTTATTGGTTTAGGCATGGTTCAATATTTATTTCATACTAGCTTTCCGCCCGCGGTTTCGGAAACGTGGAATTTTGTCTGTCACAGAAAAACTTTATCGCGCGCGTCCCTGTTTAAAAAACTAGGATAAAAGCTATCCTATGTCCTTTCCCAGGACTCAAACTATATCTATCCATAACAAATCAAAATCGGTACAGTGGTTTCGGCGTGAAAGCGAAACAGACAGACAGACAGACAGAGTTACTTTCGCATTTATAATATTAGTACGGATTCTGTCTTACTGTAACAACACTGTTTATAGACGAGTGAATGTTTCGATGACCTCTATGAGTTTATCAATGATGATACTGACAACTAATTAATTAAATTGAGATCTGATTAAATTGTCTTAATAAGCAAAACGTAATAATGTTGCTTTAATTTTTAAAACAAATAAGATAAAAAAGGTGCGTGTGCGTGTGCGTGTGCGTGTGCGTGTGTATGTATGATAAAAATTGCTCTGCTGATTTTTATTTTTTAATGTCAATGTCAACCTTACGGGGTAGTAATAGGAACGTATCATGTTTTGGTAAAAATAACCAAACTTCCCATAGTAAAAGTTGTTGGATTTGTATAATCTGTATTACCTGTTTTCATCATGTGCCAAGTTTCATAGGCAGATGAATTATTCGGGTTACAAAAACTTCCTTGATCGGACTAATTTCTGATATCATCAACAAAAAAATTTGTCATTGATGCCTCCGCATTTGTGAATACAACTTGTCTTGTCTTTAAGTCATTTTACGCAGTATTTATTTATCTGATATTTAGTGGTTATTTTTGATCAGTACCTAGTTATTTTTCACATGATTTATCCTGTACTGTTCCAGGCCCAGCGTTACCTGCCACGGTGTTTCAAGGTGCAAGTNAGGTGCTTGTTTAGATAGCATACTTTATCCATATCTTTATAGATATGGATAAAGTATGCTATCTAAACAAGCACCTATACACCTATATAAGCGAAAGGTCACTGATTGACTGACTCACTTATCACGAAATCTCAGAAACTACAAGTTCTAGGAGTCTCAGATTTTGCATGGGGTTCCTTTTAGAACGTAGGTGCTCACTAAGACGGGATTTTGCAAAATTCAACCCCTAAGGGGGTAAAACGGGATCAACACGTACGAAATCGCGGGCGGCCGCTAGTTTATAATAAGCTCGGATACACAATTTCAGTTTTCATTCTATGAATAAGGCGTTGTACTTTGCACGTAGGCAAATAAAGCTATACTTACTATAGCTCTTGTCCGCGGCTTTGCTTCGATTATTTGTAGAATGTTCTACTTATTTGTTAAAAGAGGAATGACAAGGAAATTAATTCATCATCATCATTATAATTTCAGCCACAGGACGTCTATGTATGTATGTATGTATACAGTATGTATGTATGTATTGTCATATCACCAACAAAAGAATTAGTCATTGATGCCTCCGCATTTGTGAATACTAACTTGTCTTGTTTTTATCTTTTTAGGTCATTTTACGCAGTATTTATTTATCTGATATTTAGTGGTTATTTTTGATCAGTACCTAGTTATTTTTCTCATGATTTATCCTGTACTGTTCCAGGCCCAGCGTTACCTGCCACGGTGTTTCAAGGTGCAAGTAATCTTCTTCCACCAGACGATGAAGTGGGTCCTCCAACTCAGCCGATCGTCCCTGCTGAGCCGGCAGAGCCAGTTGAGCCGGAACCGAGTACCACCTCTCGAATTACTGGATTCCTTTGGGATCTTATACCAAGAGGTAGGTTTAAAATACGCATCCCAGTTTGAAACTGGACATTGCGGCTTAAACAGGCACTTGTCCACTATGTGGTTGGGGGTTCGTTCGTTCGTTTCAGCCGAAAGACGTCTACAGTTGGACAAAGGCCTCCCCCAAGGATTTCCACGAAGATTGGTCCTGCGCCGCTCGCATTGATTGGGGGTTATGTGAAAAATATTATTGGCAGAAAGCTAATTGCTCATAAGATAGGTCCCCAAAATTTATGTTTATTGTCCGTGAAGCATAATCTTTTCTTAAAGGTTACTAAACCTTTGTTTGTCACCTGTCATCGGCTTTGCAATGAAGGGAAGTCGAATCTTAACTTCGAACTCCTATGTTCTTCTGATTAATTTCGTTGCGAATCCAATGACAGTTTAACTTTCCCCCGGGACAAACTTGACCTTCACTGGTTGGGTTTTTATTGGCGGTCAAGCTGTAGATCCTGGCTACACAGGAGTTGCAGCGGTGGGAACGAGAGGTGGGAATAGTCCCGTTATGGGATTGTCCAAAACAAGAAGATGAAACGCCACTACACATTCTCACGGACTGCGGATCTTTGATGCGCAACCGCAGCTTACACCTGGGCAAACACATCCTAAGTTCACAGGGTGTAAAATATAGCGCTTCCCTAAAGATACTGCACTACCTATAGTAGTCGTACGTAGTAGGCGCTCTAGAATACCAATAGAAAGGTCAGGTCCTGGACCAGGTCCAGTTGAGGTCTGTTGGGGTATATTCATCTCCATGTAACGACAGGTTTTACGTTTTTTTTTCTTTTATTTTAATGTCATAAATAGTTATACGTCGATAAGAACAACTTGCGAAACTTTAAAATAAAAATATAATAATGTAGGCACATGACCTGTTTAACTTTTTGTAACTTGTACATTTTCATTCCAGGGTCAGGGTCAAGCTTCACAGGGTCATTCGCCGGGTCGAATCTGGTTGAACCGTCATCGAGCCACGGATCATCAGGCTTCCTAGCCAGGTGGCTGCTGGGGGATGATGATGACGACAAAAAGAAAGCCTCCAACAAGAAATGCACGAAAGATAAATAATAAGTTTTAGTTAAGATTCCTATATACCTCTACGAGTTATTCGACATCGCACGATCATGCGACTTAGAACCAATTTAAGCTAATATTTTTGTCAACAATGATAAAAGTGTTTGGTTGCTGCTTACACAAAATAGTGACTTCCGAACTGAATGTTAACCTATAAGGAAACCAAGTTTAGCTCAGTACAAAATATGTAGTATATTTAATTTACGCAAGATTTTTTCCCCATAACCTAAAGTAGTAGTAACCTCCAGTTAGCAAGTCACTTTTTTGTGTAAACCGTAACCAAACCAGTTTTTTCAGTGAACTAGCACAAGTATAAAAATCTGAGGTGACTATGTACAGTCAGCTACATAACGTTTAAGATTTTATGACTGGATGCATTACAAACGCACGATCGTGCGAGATGACGAAAAACTCACCTCTACAGTTCCACGCCAATATTCTGTAAAAACGTATGTGGTTATTGTATAGACGACAGCATACCAATCAAAACACTAAGACATCTTATGTACCTAATTGTACTTGTTATTAAGCAATAAAAATAATGTATTATGTTACAGTCAAACCCCACAAAATCGGTCAAAAACACTTCTGACTGTTATTTCCCGTTAAAAGTGGTTTAGACCAAAGGCGTTAGTCAAAAATCTGCAAAAATCAGTCAACAGTGAATTAACCTTATTTACAATTTTAAAAATCAGTCGAAATTCATACAAAATTATGATAAGTGAAAAATACTAGTTTGTATTGTGTAGATAATGTTGTTATTTTTAAAGTATTTTTATTAAAGAAGTTCGTTAGTCAAAACCATTTTTGACTGTTGTTGCAGTCAAAGGTGATTTTAACAGACTGTAACATAGACTGATGTGCTGTTGTTGACTGTAATAATATAATACTTAACTTAATTTCTAAGCTTATTTTAGTTAGTCACTGTGCCTATTCATATCTTATAAACGATTGGTATTTTTTGGTGCTAAAACGATTTAAATTGATGTAAAAAAGGCTTTTTCATTAATGTATAAAGAAGTTATTGGAAAATTATTAATGTAACATGCAAATCACGGACTGAACAGGTTTTTATATGAAGCATTTATTGTGATAATTAAGCCTATAATTGTAAGGCGAGTGCAAAATTTTCTTTTTAAGAAATAATGTATAACTAAAACGAATATTACTCGTATATAGCGTATACCTAACAATTTTACAAATACCAAATTTTATTAGTGTCTTTCAGCTGAAAATCAAAATACTTTTATGAACTACTTAATCTTAATATCAGAATAGGATTTTAAAATCCTATTTTTTGTCATAATTATAATCTTAAGACAACAAAATAGTCCAGTCAACATCGACATCGATCATCGCAAAAGCGCATGTACGAGTATAAATATTTTTTAAATGTTGTTAAGCACCTTGAGCGAAGTTTACATCCCTGTATTTCTCACATGTTGCTGGGAAATTTTGGCATTTTTTGCTCTAATTATCATAGTTAAATTTTGGACAAAGTGATTCAGGAGTCAGGACCCAATAAAATCCATTAAAATTGTAACATATAAGTCCAGCTCTACAAATCTTATGGGGACCAAACTATAAACCCCTGAAGAAGATTGATTTTACCGGGAAATTGCATTGTTTGTGAGTTTGTTCCGGCGTTTCTTCTCAGCACTTGCCATGTTTATTTCGAAGCGCTGGTAGTGCCCAAAAGATAAGGAGACATGTAAAGTGCCCCATAAGGGCTACCTTTATTTAATTTATTATATTTTGACGTTCATAAGTGCCACTATTGGTCTAAATTGAATAAAATATTTTTGATTTTGAATGAGAGCATTTTGTGAGAAAAAAAGTGGAAAAAAATTCCCAGTTTTTCGCGCACCTTGGTAGAAGTACATGGTTTAGGGTTGCAAACTTCTCTTAAGGAATCTAACAACATAAAATATAAAATAATCGTACATTTGCGATGTTTGCCGTTGTGCCGATATTGACTGGACCAAAATAAACATACAGATCATAATCTTTTTATACTTTCTCGTGCCATCGAATTATACGTAAGAAGTTTTACATTTATTAAGTAGTAGGTTTTTATTTAGGTAAAAGTAGTGATCGCTATAGTAATTAGCCAATACATATAATATAGTTATTGGCCAATTTGCCTAAAATGAAAATAAACAAGCCTAAAAGAGGCAAATATTTTTTCTGAGCAATACGCAGTCCAATGTAGTAAATACTTATTAACAATCCAATATGCCAATAACTATGTATAGGCCAAGGAAAAAATAGCTAATTACATTTTCATAAATGTAAGGGTGTGAATAAATACATTATATTAAACATATTTTTGTTTTTATTACAATGATATCAATTAAATCATGGTGGATGTGCTTTCTTATAGTTACACACTACAATCTTTAGTTACGATTACACTAGGACACTACCATCAAGTAGGTTTGAATGATTATACAGGGTGGAAACGATAAGTGATCTCACTCGATTATTTATAAACTATACAAGATATCGAAACACTGGTTATTGATCCTGAAAGTGTTTCACGAGCTCTTTCAAATGGTATCAGTAATAGGTTGCAGAATTAACTGGATCTATCCGAAAATTCAATGTTTTTTAGGCTCCATACTAAATGTATGCCAGCTACACAATATTAGAAGTGTAAATTTTTTTATTCAATAATAAACACTTAAATTGAACTCCAAATTGCATTCTTATTTAAAAGTTATTCATGGAAAACATTGGTTTTAGGCTTTACTTGCTATGCTATAATATTATCAAGACATGAGTGCCATGACTGTGGCAGTAGATGTATGGAAGCTGGAAACATTGAATTTTCGGATAGATCCAATTTATTTTGTAACCTATTACAACGGTACCAGTTGGATAGAGCTTGTGAAGCACTTTCAGGATCAGTAACCAGTTTTTGGATATCTTGTATAGTTTTTAATATTGTGGTTTTACTAAATGTATGGAAGCCGGAAACATTGAATTTTCGGATAGATCTAGTTTATTTGGTAACCTATTATTAGTACCGTTGGATAGAGCTCGTAGAGCACTTTCAGGATCAGTAACCAGTTTTTGGATATCTTAAACAGTTTAGAAACAATCGAGTGAGATCACTTATCGTTTCCACCCTGTACAGTAACCATACAAATATAAACGACCAGAACAGTGCTAGACATCAAAACTAAACCCCGAGGACGAGGAAGACCGGGGTCTTCACGTTATTGTTTAATTCGGTTGAGTATCGAATTTTGTCGAATACGCAAACGATTCGAAGACGAAAGTTGTTCATGCTAGAGGTACTGTGTTGTCCAACGTGGTAAAAATCGGAACTAATAACTCAGTATTGATAGTAGCGCCCTCCTGACAATGTCATATCTGGGATTCCGGTGTTGTCCAACTATTGCTGGTTTTCTCTAATAAATCCTACTCGAAATCTGTCCAACCGATTTCAATCAGATTTCATTTTTAAAAATTCATGAAAATTTTAAAACAATAAAAACCGTAGATATTTTGACTAAAAACATACTGTTTGACAGTTAACGGACGGATTTGGATTAGTAAAAATCCAGCATAAAATATATCTACAAAATGAATGCATCGGATGGATAGATGATACGCCACCTGGCGGAGCAAATTTACAGTGTGAATGCACTCCATTAGTAGCTCCATAGAAGAAGAACTAAGAATTGATGACACAAAAAAACACGCAAGCAATGGCGATTGTGACGTACAATTGGTCTATTATTCATTATCACTGGTTTCTTTAAAATTAAAGAGATTATCTATTCCAATCAAACTTTTGTAACATGGTTTTCGAAGGCTATTTAAATGTTTTTTAGAAATAGCTCACATTTAGAAATTGTCCTTGTGCGAATATACCCCAGTATCTACTACATAAAATTGAGACGTTACTAAAATAATTAAGGAGCTTTCCACTACATGTCATGTCCTAACAAGTCTGCAAGTGTTTTCCCTTAATTTCCACACTATATGTTATAAACATAATTAAAATCCTTTAGGAAAAGTTTAAATTTAGCGATAAATCATTGATAGGGTTCGATCCACAGTTAGATCGATCTAAAACAAAGAAAATTGCTTAAAAAGTTAAAAAGGGGTGTGTCTTACGCTAGCACGCACCGCTCTACGTCACGATTTTGTTACCATTTATGGAGCTAGAGGCAGATGGTGATTGCATCATGCAAAATACAGGGTGTGAAGGATGAAAGACAAAGACAATATTTCATTTAATTTGTGTTAATTATTTATTTCCTTAACACAAGTGGCAGTGGGCGGGTTACAAATTGTAGAGTTGATGGCAGAAAAGTTCTTGTCAGATCTCTCAAGAGGTCTGGGCAGATCTCCCACAAGGACCTAGTGACTAGGTGGACCGTCGATCTTATGAAGGATCTGGATCTGGATCTGAACGAACGAATGAACGAACACCCTGTATTAGGGTGTCCCTTATTTTTCAAAGTTTTAAATTTGTAACGCATAGGTCTTAGTTTTGTTTGTTTGCCTCTAAAACACTCGGAAATAAATTTTTACCTTATTTGGAGTACGATAACCCGTGCCGACTTGCATCGAAACATGTTGCGCGGCAGTAGCGGTGCGTATTCGCGGTATTTGTCATTTGTTCTCAATTAATCTCGTGATAAACACCTATTGTTTGACATTTAGAAGATGGCTGTGTAATTAAGAAGCAATAAAAAAGTATTTTCTTAGTCGGGGACGTAAATTTATCAAATAATAGGCACAAATTTACTGTTAATCGTCAAGTTTTTGCAGTAGTTTTTAAAATATTTTGCGAAGTTAATTAAATGTTATTGAAACCTCTAATCTTATCATTCGGGAGTGTATTATATTTTGGGAAAAGCTATAAATCCTACCAGAGCCTAACTGTGTAAAAAAAACTTGTGTATCTTCACCATGCTTGGAGGGTTGTAAGAAAAATTATTTAAAAAAATCAAGATTTATAAGCGCCGCGGTGAGGAGGATTTAAAAACAAATAAAATATTTTAACAAAAACAAATAAAACCAAGGCATCCAGAGTGTTAAGGTGTAGACAAAAAGTTAGTTAAGAAAGTAGAAAGTGCAAGACAAAGAAAATTAAATAAATAAATAAATAAAAAATAGAGCAAATATGTTTCGGAGGTTTATCGTCATCTCTTACTACGCAAGATTCTATACAAACGCAAGGACATCACGACCAGCTAACCAGCTCTGAGGAAAGCCTTAAGGAACTCTTGACATCCACTTTCCAAAAGGGNTGATGGTGGCTCAATAAATAACTATTGCCATTAGTTCTCAGCTCTTCTACATTCCTCACATGCTCTGCTAGCACCAATTTTTTCCCTTTTAGCTGAGTTTGGGGTTAGAAACTTATTGTGTGTTTTACACACTCAAAACCAGTTTTTATAATGACGTCCATTTCTCCATAAACAGTTTTTATCAAATCCCATTCAACTTACCACTTATTGTCTTTTAAAGTATATTTTATTTACCCTAATCAATAAAAATAAGAAAGCTGTTGTTATTTATTTTTTGACATATGCCCCTTAAAGTTTCGTTGGCAGATGGCGCTAATGTCGTGCACGTTCCCAATTTGCTCACTGTTTAGACCTACCCTGGACTACGACAAACATTTTAAAACCAAAATCAGCTCAATCGGCCCAGCCGTTCTGGAGTTTTAATCAGACTAACGAACATCAATAATTTATTTTTATTTATATACAGGGTGGAATTTTGAAATGCCACCTGGAGGGAAAGTACTCTTAATAATGTAGACAGAAAATTTTACTCAAAGAAAACTTTCCTTTATTTTTGAAAAGAAATAGAACTGCATTCAAAGATTTCCAAAAATATGCTTGCCACACCCGGGAATCGAACCAACAAAAATCTGTTAAAAATTACATCCTGTATTTTTATTGCATCGATCGTTAGGGTTAAGTATAAAGATGAAATCTCTCTAACAAACTTAATAAATTAAATGAATGGAAAACCATGAAATCTCAAATTATTTTAATTGTTTACAGAAAATTGTATGCTATGGTGGTGAATTGTTGAAAAAAATTCGGAAATCTTTGAAAGCAGTTCTCTTTCTTTTCAAAAATGAAGGAATGTTTTCTTTGAGAAAATTTTTCTATCTACAGTATTAACACTAGAGTACACGCGCGGACTACTATAGTAGACCAGGGTAACATTTTACGCTATAACTTTTTGAAAACTTGCGCCAGAGAGCTGGCATTCCAGGAAAGCCTCGTTTACTAAATTTGTAAGTAAGCCAGTAAAGCTTGGGTCGCTAGAGTCTGCGCACTTTTCTAAAATTGGCCGTCAAAACTACGGGTCTACTTAAAAGCCCGAAATCACTCGACAAAAAAAATATGAAAGACTTGTAACAAATGGATTTACACCGTGTACCAGGCAGTAGAAAGTCATGAATACTATGACAGATAAAAAACTAATCATATTTTTTCAGTCAAATTGTTTTTGTTAACATTGGTCTCAGAGTGCAATTTTTGTCCAAAAAATTTACAACTTTTAAATCTGTTTATAATGTTTGATCCCAAATAGTAATATAAAGAAACTTTGATTATAAAATAACTATAATAAACACTTTTATCATTTACATAGTAATTCTATTCATAATTTGCTTATAAACTAAGTTACAGTGATTTTAAATTGGCTTACCAGAGTAGGCCGCGCGTGTATTCGTGTAAAAAAAGGGGCGCGTGTACTGCAGTGTTAAGAGTACTTTCCCTCCAGGTGGCATTACAAAATTCCACCCTGTATAAATCTTAAACGTTATGTAGCTGACTGTACATAGAGTATGAAAATCTGAGGTGACTATGTACAGTCAGCTACATAACGTTTAAGATTTTATGACTGGATACATTACAAACGCACGCAGTGGTCGCACGATCGTGCGAGATGACGAAAAACTCACCTCTACAGTTCCACGCCAATATTCTGTAAAAACGTAATTATGTGGTTATTGTATAGACGACAGCATACCAAGCATAAGTAAAATTTCATTTAAAAAAATAAAACCGACTCCAAAAAACCTACACTAAAAAGTAGAAAAATAATTACTAATTACCTACTTATTTATTAGGATGAATTATTAATATTTATGTAGGTATACCATGATTAATACTTCTGGAGTCGGTGCCAAGATTATAAAACATGTAAAGTTTGCCTGCACCGACTCCAAAAGTATCAATCATGGTATACCACCCTTGAGGTATTACCTATACGCTGAAAAAATATTTGTTCAAATCGGTTCATAATTGGCGGAGTTATCCGTAACAAACATAGAAAAAAAAAACATACGGGTCGAATTGAGAACCTCCTCCTTTTTTTGAAGTCGGTTGAAAACACTATACATCTTATGTAATTGTACTTGTTATTAAACAATAAAATGTATATGTCAGAGTCAAACCCCACAAAATCGGTCAAAAACACTTCTGACTGATATTCCCGTTAAAAGTGGTTTAGACCAAAGGCGTTAGTCAAAAATCTGCAAAAATCAGTCAACAGTGAATTCATCTTATTTACAATTTTAAAAATCAGTCGAAATTCATACAAAATTATGATTAGTGAAAAATACTAGTTTGTATTGTGTAATGTTGTTATTTTTAAAGTATTTTTATTAAAGAAGTTCGTTAGTCAAAACCATTTTTGACTGTTGTTGCAGTCAAATGTGATTTTAACAGATTGTGATTTTAACAGACTGTAACATAGACTGATGTGCTGTTGTTGACTGTAATAATAAAATACTTAACTTAATTTCTGAGCTTATTTTAGTTAGTCACTGTACCTATTCATATCTTATAAACGATTGGTATTTTTTGGTGCTAAAACGATTTAAATTGATGTAAAAAAAGCTTTTTCTTTAATGTATAAAAAAGTTATTGGAAAATTATTAATGTAACATGCAAATCACGGACTGAATAGGTTTTTATATGAAGCATTTATTGTGATAATTAAGCCTATAATTGTAAGGCGAGTGCAAAATTTTCTTTTTTAAGAAATAATCTAACTAAAACGAATATTACTCGTATAACATTTACAAATACCAAATTAGTGTCTTTCGAGCTGAAAATGAAAATACTTGTATAAACTACTTAATCTTAATATCAGAATAGGATTTTAAAATCCTATTTTTGTTATACAGGGTGGAATTTTGTAATGCCACCTGGAGGGAAAGTACCCTTAATACTGTAGGGAGAAAATTTTACTCAAAGAA
Organism: Ostrinia furnacalis; assembly: GCF_004193835.3. Classification (NCBI taxonomy): domain Eukaryota; kingdom Metazoa; phylum Arthropoda; class Insecta; order Lepidoptera; family Crambidae; genus Ostrinia; species Ostrinia furnacalis. Next base: position 216,121 of record NW_021133543.1, on the reverse strand, counting down.
AACATTCCTTTTTTTTAAAAAAGAAAGAGAATTACATTTAAAGATTTTCGAAACATTTTCGAAAATTTACCACCATACCAGACAATTTTCTGTAAATAATTACAATAATTTAAGATTTCATGGTTTTCCTTTCATTTGATTTATCAAGTTTGTTTGAGAGATTTCATCCTTATACTTAACCCTAACGATCGATGCTATAAAAATATAGTGTGTAATTTTTTACATACTTTAGTGGGTTCGATTCCCGGGTGTAGCAAGCAAATTTTTGGAAATCTTTGAATGCAGTTCTATTTCTTTTAAAAAATAAAGGAGTATTTTCTTTGATTAAAATTTGCTATGTATCAAGAGTACTTTCCCTTCAGGTGGTAGGTATTACAAAATTCCACCCTGTAGTATAATCTAAAGACAACAAAATAGTCCAGTCAACATCGACATCGATCATCGCAAAAGCGCATGTACGAGTATAAATATTTTTTTAATGTTGTTGGCACCTTGAGAGAAGTTTACATCCCTGTATTTCTCCCATGGTGCTGGGAAATTTTGGCATCATTTTCACTTTTTGCTCCAATTCTCATAATTAAATTTTGAACAAAGTTATTTTAGGAGTTAGGACCCCAATAAATCTATTAAAATTGTAACATTCTTTTTCTATTTATTTGGCACAAAAACGGTCATTACAAATTTCAATAATAAGTCCAGCTCTACTAATCTTATGGGTGGTCCCCAACTATAAACCACTGAAGAAGATTGATTTTAATGGAAAAATGCAAAGTTAGCAAAAAGCGAAAAAAGTGGGAAAAATTCCCAGTTTTTCGCGCATCTTAGTAGAATCACATGGTTTTTAGGGTTGCAAACTTGGGTGCAAACTTCTCTTAAGGAATCTAACAACATAAAATATAAAATAATCGTACGTTTGCGATGGTTGCCGTTGTGTCGATATTGACTGGACCAAAATAAACAAACAGATCATAGCTTTTTGTGCTTTTGCGTGCCATCGAATTATACGTAAGAAGTTTTACATTTATTAAGTAGTAGGTTTTTATTTAAGTAACAGTAGGTATAATTTCTATATGAAAAAAATAGCTAGTAACATTTTTGTAAAATTGTAAGGGTGTGGTTATAAATAATTATTAAATTATATGAAACATATTTCTGTTTTTATTACAATGATATTATCAATTAAGTCCTGTGCTTTCTTACAGTTACACACTACAATCTTTAGTTACGACAGGCCTCCGTCACTCGCCTATGCCGACCGAGATAATTACCTACAGCGCACAGTCTTTTATTATGCCTTAGAAGCGGACATCCCTGTTTTATTAATTCAATCGTTAGATATTACTATTATGTATACAATTGATGAAGGAACTAGTAGTTGTATTTGTTTAGTTTCGAAGAAATATTCGATTTTGTGATTTTATAAAAAAAACTGTTTTAGAAGCATATTTTCTAAAAAAATTACATTAAGTCAGAATTTTGTAAATAAATTTACCTATCACTATAACGTCTACCTTTATGTAAAAATAAATGGTTATTGCTGCAGTAATTTAGGAATTATTTAATAATTTATGATTTTCAGAAAACATTTTTTTCTCTGTTGTCCTAGAAAAATGGCAGCTAGACTTACTTTATATTGATGCATGATATAATTATCTATAATACCTGAAAATATTACTTGCCTATCCCGTGGAAGTTCGATTATTTCACCGTGTCTATTTTCCGACACTACACCTTTTAAAACTGTTTGTCCAATTTCGAATTATCGCAACACTGAAGTTTATTAATAGGTACTTTAGAGATGGTACGATTATACAAACACCACTAGATTAAAGTTTACCAATCGTAAATACAATAATTGCTTCTTAAAATTAAGTTTTTATTTATTTTACTTTGCTTATACAGCCCTGACGCTTGAGCTGTGAGGTAAATCAATTCTGAACACAAAAAAATTGCGCTCTTGTGAGCGTAGTAGTGAGGTGCGATTTCGAATACACCATGTGCGTTGGATATTTTGCATTATTATTATTACCGTTAAAATGTCGGCATCTGATCCTACACAAAGGAGTGCAATTTCTGTTGCTACTATTATGTATTCTGTGGTTACGATTACACTGGGACACTACCATCAAGTAGGTTTGTTGTATGATTAAATTTATATAATAACCATACAAATATAAATGATCAGAATAGTGCTAGACATCCAAACTAAACCCCGAGGACCCGAAGACCCCGAATCACATGGATGTCCGTAGTAAATAAGGACCATAAAGAGGCCCAGGTCAACAGTGAGATGACCCAGGACCGACCCGTGGAGACGCATGCATGATACGGAGGGCCAACCCCAAATATGGGCCAAGCAAAGAAGAAGAATAACCATACAAATATTAAGTTATAATTACTTACAGAGACACTCCAATCAATTTTCGAGTAATGATCGTTCGTTCGTTCGTTTCAGCCGAAAGATGTCCACTGCTGGACAAAGGCCTCCCCCAAGGATTTCCACAAAGACCGGTCCTGCGCCGCTCGCATCCAGGCACCACCCGCGACCCACACCAGATCGTCGGTCCACGCTACGTCTTCCGGCTCCTGGTCGCCACTCAAGAACTTTCCTGCCCCAGCGGCCATCCGCTCTTCGAGCTATGTGCCCCGCCCATTGCCACTTGTAATGATATGATATGAGGAATGATCACCATGATTAAAACACTGTACCCAAATGTAGTGGCATTTAGGTAGAAGTCAATAAGAAAAACTAATTTGTTCGACATTAATGTAAAGTGAATCGATTCTGAAAAGGCAATAGGCAAAAAATGGAACTATGAGTAGTCACCCAGTATTGATAGTAGCGCTCTTCTGTAAATATCATTTCATATCATTTGTGTTGTCCAACGTGGTGAAAATCGGAACAAATAACTCAGTATTGACAGTAGCGCTCTCCTGACAATGTCATATCTGGGATTCGGGGACACCTTCAGTGTTGTCCAACTATTGCCGGTTTTCTTTAATAAATCGTACTCCAAATCCGTCCAACTGATTTCAATCAGTTTTCATTTTATTTTCGATGCATTTACACTTTGATCATCATCAACATCATCATCTCAGCCATAGAACGTCTACTGCTGAACATAGGCCTCCCTCAATGCTGTTGGTAGCGGCCTGCGTCCACACACTTTGATATTATTTAAAAATTCATGAAAATGTAAAAACATTTTAAAAACCGTAGATATTTTGACCAAAATATATTGAAATTTGACAGTTGACGGACGCATTTGGATTAGGATTAAATCTAGAAATCCAGCATATCTACAAAATTAATGCATCGGATGGATAGATGATACGCCACCTGGCGGAGCAAATTTACAGTGTGAATGAACTTCATTGGTAGCTCCATAGAAGAAGAACAAAAAGAATTGATGACACAAAAAACACGCAAGCAATGGCGATTGTGACGTACAATTGGTCTATTATTCATTATCACTGGTTTCTTTAAAATTAAAGAGATTATCTATTCCAATCAAACTTTTGTGACATGGTTTTCGAAGGCTATTTAAATGTTTTTTAGAAATAGCTCATATTTAGAAATTGTCCTTGTGCGAATATACCCCAGTATCTACTACATAAAATTGAGACGTTACTAAAATAATTAATTAAGGAGCTCTCCACTATATTATCATGTCCTAACAAGTCTGCAATCCAATGTGTGTACCATTAGTTCGTAAGAACAAATAAATATAAGAAAATTTGTGGCTAAGCTGGAGATAATAAAAAAAAAACCCACTATATGTAACCTTTAGGATTTAAATTTAGCGATAAATCATTGATAGGGTTCGATCCACAGTTAGATCAATCTAAAACAAAGAAAATTGCTTAAAAAGTTAAAAAGGGGTGTGTCTTACGCTAGCACGCACCGCTCTACGTCACGATTTTGTTACCATTTATGGAGCTAGAGGCAGATGGTGATTGCATCATGCAAAATACAGGGTGTGAAGGATGAAAGACAAAGACAATATTTCATTTAATTTGTGTTAATTATTTATTTCCTTAACTCAAGTGGCAGTGGGCGGGGTACATCAGCTTGGAGAACTGATGGCCGCTGGGGCAGAAAAGTTCTTGTCAGATCTCCCAAGATGTCTGGGCAGATCTCCCACAAGGACCTAGTGACTAGGTGGACCGTCGATCTTATGAAGGATCTGGATCTGAACGAACGAATGAACGAATGAATGAACAAACACCCTGTATAGAATGATAACACAGAGTATAAAGAGCCGGAGCTGATAAGAGCCTCGCCATTTTAAATCGCAACTCTGTTTCACCAGTAGTACGGCGCGCGTACATAACAAAAGATTAGTGTGTTTCTTTAAATGGAGAGAAAATTTGGAAGAAGAGAAGAAAATGTCGGCAAGAAGAACAGGGGTGACCCCTGACGTGGAAAGCAGTGAGTTTTAATTTATTTTTAATTTATTTGAGAGCTTTTGTTAGGGCTTCGAATTGTCGACTGTCATTTCTAGGAACGACACTTTTTACCATTTTAGTTAGGTATCACATCAATAGCTAAACGATCTAAAACTTATAATTTATGTAACTTTATATTTTTCACAACAATTCAATTGGAATGCCCAACTGTGTGTTTCCAATTGATTGGTTTATGTTATTTTACTGCACCTAATTTAAATTATATTGTTACCGTACGTTTCCCAAATATAAATAAAATAAAATAAAAGCTAGAACGACAGTCCTAAGCCCCCATGATATGTTAGTACAGGCAGACATTCATAAATTACTTACATAGTGCAAATAATTGTAGGTTAGGTTATTTGTCTTTGTTGAGAGCATAAGTGAAAATTTTCAATATTCCATTATGTTTTGCACCGTGAAAATGAATGAAACATACATTTTTACATGTCTAGAATTATTATAATAATGGTGTATTTATTATTAGTTTAGTAGGTACGTTCCAATTTGTTTCAATTAGTCAACATTTTGAGGTTATGGTGCATTAAAGTGACAATAACAGTTGATTTAGATTTATTTAATGGGTTATCAACATGAGTATCTAATATGACTAAATGAAATTAAATAATGAATAAAATTATCAGTATACGAATCAATTTATTATTACTATCCATCCATCCAGTAGTACACTGGACCGCACAGAAAAAGGGTGGGTTAGGAAATCTTAAACATTGTCAAAGTTACCTGATCTAGGTTTGTGAAATAAGGACTAATTACTCCAAGCCCTTTATTTTCAATAAAATTCTTATTGTTTTATTTTTAATACATTTCAAATAAATGCAGTGCATAGTTATTTTTAGTATTCTTTGTTTGATACAGTTAGTTACTTTTGAAAATATAGAAGATTTTCTAACCCTTTATCTTTACGGTCCAGTGTAATATATAATATATGTAGATATGACATAATAATAATCATATTGCGATAAATAACTTATTCAGAGTTTTATATGTATTAATAATTGCACTGTTAGTTTATTGTGTACGGTCCACTATCGTAAACGTTGATGAAGTGTTAACTAAAAGTAAAACTAAATCTCTTCTTGTACCTATTTAAATGTTTTGTGTCAATAACTATTCTATCTACTATGCCGAGAGGTCCCGGGTTCGATTCCCGGCCGGGCAGATATTGAAATTTTAATTTCTGTGATGGGTCTGGGTGTTACTATGTATAATAAGTATGTATTTACAAAAAAAAAGTATTTAAGTATGTTTATATCCGTTGTCTGGTACCCATAGTACAAGCTTTGCTTAGTTTGGGACTAGAAGCGTAGTGTAAAATGTCCAAGGATATTTATTTATTTATTTATTTATTTATCTATCTATCTCTTGTTAGCGTTAAGTTTAGGATTACTCTGTGAATATTGTGAACATTTTTAATCATCAACGAAGAAGCTTTTATTTTACTGCATTTTCTTTATTCATTCTAAACTACTCAGCTAGCATATTTATGGATGAGTTTTACACAAGCATAGAAGTTTTCAAAAAACAGAATCAATAAAATAAAAAGCTATTGGCCTGATGGAATTTATGATTTACTAGCGGCCGCCCGCGACTTCGTACGCGTGGATCCCGTTTTACCCCTTTAGGGGTGGAGTTTCGTAAAATCCTTTCTTAGCAGATACCTACGTCATAACATCTACCTGCATGCCAATTTCAGCCCGATCCGTCCAGTGGTTTGGGCTGTGCGTTGATAGATCACCATGTCAGTCAGTCAGTCAGTCAGTCAGTCACCTTTGAGTTATGTATTTAGATTATGAGTAGTAGTTTACTAGTAGTTAATATGAATCAATCCAAAATAATTTACGGGTATGAACCTACAACTACATAATAATAATTTTATTTATGATTTTAATTTATGATTTAATTTTAGTGATACCTACTACCTGATATAAGGTACACATTTGTTACTTATGTTATAGTACAAATTGGTGAATAAATATTATTATTTTTGATTTGATTTGAATACAGTTTGATCATTTGAGCAGTATGAATAATCTATTTTTTGTAATTTACGACTCCAAACACTAATATACTGCAAAATAAAAAAATACCAATCATCAATTCATTCTTCATAATTTTAAAGTAAAATTCTATCGCTGAGCGATCACGAATTTTTTATTTTTGAAATGCTCAAATCAGAAAGAAAAATTGGCCAAGTGCGTGTCGTGCCACGCGTAGTATAGGGTTCCGTAGTTGTCCGTCGTTACCACAATAACTATATTTCAGAAGCAAGCAATTACTTCATCTAAAGTCACTTTTCATATTTAGCCGTTATAGTTTTCCTTGAAAGTTCATGAAAAGCAGTATTATTACGAATTTTTCCAGATTTTTCAAGCCACAGTTAAGTTTTTAGAGCATATAAAGACCTATCTAACGATACCCCACATGATGGAGTAGAAGATGAAAAAAAAATCATCCCCACTTTACATGTAGGGGAGCTACCCAAAATTTTTTTTTTCAAAATTTTATTTTACCGTTTTGTTGGCGTGATTACCTAATATAAAATAATAATCATAATTTCCGAAAAAACTGATAAAACTCTTCTGTCTTTAGGTCCTGTCAATTGGGCTAACGTCTATCAAGAAGCAAGCAATCTGCTACCGCCGAGAGATGAACCGGCGCCTCCAGGACGGCCGGTGAGACCGCAACCTCACCGCCCTCCAGGCCATGCCATGCACATGACGGGTCACGAGGGGTTTTGCTTTATAAAGCGCTCCCGGGAGAAAAAACCAGCAGAGACAGGTCTGTACACTCTTCCATTGGTAATTATCGCAAGTCTTCCAGTGACTTGGCCCACTCTTAGCTTGGTCCACGGGCCAAGTCACTGGACTGAATTTTTAAATATTTTTTCTTCCAGCAACTGGGCCCACTTCAAGAATCTAGAGTAGATTTTGTTGATTTGGTGTTTAATTTATTGATAAAAACATTGAAGGTGGGGCCCAGTCACTGAAAGAAATTAGGTAGGTAATTATCGCGGGTTTAACGTAGACCGACTCAAAACCCTATGGCAGGTCATTGTTCGTTCTCTCACTGTCATCCTCCTGCAGTGGAGACTGAAGGACGAAGCACATTTATCAACCTGGAAAGGGATCGTACGTAACCGTATCAACTCGAGGCGGTCAGTATTCTTTGTGTGAAACTCCATACTGCAACGCACACTTGGATAAGTGCGGATGCACTGCAACGTAAACGCTTTTGCTTCGAGGTTGACCGCGCGCAAAAGGCGATACGGTGTTGATCCCTTTCCAAATTGGTCCCTTATATGATCTGATGATGATGATGACACTTTCTTTCAGGTTTCACGCGAGAGTCCAGCCAAAACAGCTTCGCCAGTTTCAGCGATGCGGCCCCAAAAAAGTTTAGATTTAAACACGTGTTCAGGAATTTGATGCTAGGTTGCTTTGGTTTCCACAAGCACTTGAGCTAAATGTTCACATAGCCAGTTGCAAGATTTGTTGAAAAGTTGAAAGTTACAACATAATATTGAAATGCTACATTGCTTAGCTGATATGCTCACCTTTGCCCAGTGAAGCTGAGAAAACCGCTCACGACTATCAGCATATTTAACCCGAAAAATAGCTGATGTACAGTCGTCAGTGCAACTAGCAAAAATTCTCAAATATAATAGACAAACATTATAATATTAACTTATAAAAAAATGTCGTCGCATTTCTTCATAAAGATGAAAAGCATTTTAAAATACAAATCACAAAGAAGAAATGGACAGCTGATAGACATTAAAGTACATTCGGTGGACTAAAAGAAAACAATCGTTTTTAATGGACTCAGAAATTCAATACAATAGTTAGGTACATGCAGTTTTTACAACATTTTTTTGCATTTTTATGCAACTGGCTAAAATCTTCTTCTTGTCGTGTCGACAACAAACCTACAGTGTCCGCCCGAAACTCTGCTACAAGAGTGGCGTTGGTTGACTGACTATGTTTAAGTGAAATAAAATTAAAATATTATAACTATGTATATGGATTAAACTATAATTTATTGGAGTTTTTGTCGGCCACTTTACCAGTCGCGCTGAAACCGCGTGGTGAAGCCATCCCACTGTTGGGATGAGTGAGATCTGCCGAAATATAATATCTTTGCTTTATTTAATGTCAATTACATAGTTTTATTTAACCAAAAAAACAATAAAAATGTTAACGATAAATCACAAAAAAATTATACAAATATTAATGTAGCTAATGTAAATGCTTATAACATTGTTACTTAATCATGTTTTAAAGGTAATAAAATTATCATATCACTAATATAACATTGACTTTTATTTTATATCTTTAAATCACGGTTTTAAACTTATACCAAATAATTGCCAACAATTTCAACACAAATTATTTTACGACCTAATGTTATATGTATAATTTCTCCGACCTTCATTTTCAGACCCCCACTATTCTCAGAAGAATGTACTGCGCGAATACTTTGACATCGAAAATATTATCGACCTTATGCCATCCGCCAAAAGTCTACATTTGCACCACAGCCCTATAACCTGGGACGCTCAGACATTTGCTTTGTTTCCTAAAAATCCAAACAACAGACAACGCATTTCTTTAAATATTTCCTCTCTTACTCTGTCTTAATTGAATTTAGGCACCTCTCTCTTGCACACAATCTTCTAGTTATCATCGAAAAAGGACGTCACTGACCTCATTACATTGACATTAACTTAGTTTGACAAAGTACTATCGGTATCTCGAAGCGGGAAGTGTGACCTTAATGACATAGCGGTAAGGTTGAAGATAACAACGCCGCGGTTACAGGTACCGCTACATAGTGGCAAGCAACTGTCAATGGTTTGCCAAATGGCGGATAGTGGCCAGTGCTTCAGTTACCAGCCGCTTGCGCACGCGCTTCTAAACTTGAAAATAAATAAATAACTTTTTAATCGCGTTCTAGTGGCCAGTGCGTGTTAGTGATTTGAAAATTAAGTTTTTACACAGAAGTGAATTTGGATTGGTACTCTTTGGATCATAACTGTAAGTTTTATTTTTAATTTTATTCGCTGCAGGAGAGATTTCAATCCTGTGTCCAGAGACTAAAATTTGACCTGGTAACTGAATTTATACGAAAATGTACTCAATAACACTAAACTATAATCCTTTGTTACTACGTCAGTCAGTCCAGCTGTTAATGACTCTACCTTTGTTTTGAAGTAAGAAACAATTTTCACTTTAATTTGATTAAAAAGCTATTAATTTACAACGAATATGAGTTCAGTATTACAAACAGGGGATTTTTGCATGTGTATTTATAAATTGATTAGAGATAATTTACAATGATAAAGAAAGATATTGATAACATATTATCTTCGTAAAAAAGATAAAACAACGATATTTTTTATTAGATAAATATCATAGGAAATCTATGACATTTAATTCAAAATCTAAACACATGTGACATAAGGATTTACTTCATGTAGAGTCACTTTTGTAGGTACTAGATTATTTATTTAATTTAATTTAAATGTTGAATAAAATTGTTAAATGGTCAGTTATAAGTCGTTTCTATAATACCCTTATATTGATAAGATAAATAATCGTAATTGTATTGTATTATGTGAAATGATATAATATTCAATATCTATCCTTTTCACTCGCTCTTGGACATTGGTGTGAGTGACAGAAACAGGTAGAGACCGATAAAGTAGATAAATAAATCGGACACCTTTCTTATGTCGCGTTCTAAGTTTATACTTAAGAATGAACTTCATTTTGTTAACCGCCATTTATAAAATTAAATAGATAACTGACTATCGTTCAGAGAAGAGAAGCTGTAGATCCTGGCTACACAGGAGTTGCAGTGGTGGGAACGAGAAGTGGGAATAGGACCATGATATGGGATGTCTCCCGCCTCGTGGGCAGGCCTCCTACTAGGTGGACCGACGATCTGGTAAAAGTCGCGGGAAGAGCCTGGATGCGGGCAGCGCAGGACCGTGCATTGTGGAAAACCTTGGAGGAGGCCTTTGTCCAGCAGTGGAGCAGGCCCTTTCCAGGGCGGTTAAACACGTCCCAAATATACCACCACTTCGGAACAAATATAATAATACCATCAATAATGTACCATCCTAGACTGCATCCCACAGGTGAGATTGCGGTCAAATACCTGCCTTGTTATGCATAAAAAAATGGGCTGGTGCTCAGAAGAAATTCAAGAGATTTTATGAGCACTATGAGTGTTTGATATGGACCGACGACTTATTGCCCCCTCTGAAGCACGAAATCAGTGTATTGAACCCTTTAAATACTTAGAATAAATCTTAGATAAATATTAAAGTGCAAGTAAGGGCCTTCAAGCTAGTTAGTTTTTCCCATTGAAAAAGTCAAACACTATTGAAAACGTATGAAAGAATGACATTGGATGACATGACTTTTGCCTCAATGTAGACGAAGCGCATGTATTATTCTAATCTTGCATCATATAGTTTTGGTAGATCCTGAAATACGTCAAACTTTACTATTACAACATTCAAGTAAGATTTGGCATAAAAAGAAAAGTAAAAAAAGTTCAATCGAATTAAGAACCCCTTTTGTTGAAGTCGATTAATAGAAACAAATGCTATGTAATTAAATGAACAATCAAGATAAAAACGTTTCGCAATTGTTTTTTTAACAGCAATTTGTGTTTCGAATCATCTGATCCTAACCAAAAAGATAAACATAAGACGATCTTCTTTTGTTTCAATACAGTACAGCAAATAAAAGGCAATAATATTGTTTTAAACTTTCATGGTCACTAACATAATTACTATTACTGGCGGGATTCTGTTACATGGTACATGCATGGTAGCAATCCCGTCAGTAATAATAATTAAATAAAAGGCAGTTGAAAAATAAAATGTACATTTTTACAGACATGCCATAGCCTGTACAGCGTCAAATACTTCATGTCACCCTAAGGCTGGGTTGCACCATCTTACTTTAACATTAACTAACGTTAAAAGTCTGTCAAACTCCATACAAAAACACGATGAGTTTCACGAGTTTTTTATGAGTTTTACCGGTTATAGTGACAGTTATAATAAGATGGTGCAACTCAGCCTACAAGTTGACAACACAATCCATAACAAAGACGTGTTGCGAACTTTTGGCTAGTACTTCGGGTGTCACGAACTATTGGATGATGACTGTACAACATTCGAATCAAGAATTTTAGCTGGAATTCCAATGACGTGCAACACTTTCTCTTGTTGACTCACTATTTTACCGTTCGTTTCTTTGGGTTTCGTTCCGTTCGATTCCAGGTCATAGATTACATAACTCTGTGCAAAGTTTAATGCAAATTCCTATTTGGTTGATGGTAAGACAACCTGCTTCAGAGGTCTTGGGTTCGATTCCCAGTGCAGGCAAAATTTTCTGCTCGGTTCGGTTAGTGGTAAGGCCTGTTCTAAGGCCATCACCATCTTATTGAAACTTTGACAAACGTCAAAAATCTGTCAAACTCCATACAAAAAACACCGGTTATCGTTATAGTTACGGTCAAAGTTAGGTGGTGCAACTCAGCCTAAGTCTGTGAGGTTAGCTACCACCAATAACAAAAATGTTAAGATTTTTGTGTTCCTGGAGTTGAAGGTAAAATAGCCAGTTCCTCATGGTTGTTTGTGGTGGGTCCATTCAGCAAAGTCATGATTTCTAGAGGTGAATGCGAGTGAGACTCAAGATCGACTCGATTTGGGTTAGCTGACAACAGAAGTAATAACCCAGTATTGATAGTAGCGCCAGTAGGCCCCTCCTGTAGAATGTCATATGGGACAATTCAGTATTGTCCGACATGGCAAAAATCGTAACTAATAAGTAATAACCGAGTATTGATAGTGGAACCCTCCTGTAAAATGTCACATGGGACAGGTCAGTGTTGTCAAAGGTGCCAGAATGTAGCTTGTTCATACAAATGATAGCACATATTTTTTTATGCATAACAAGGCAGGTATTTGACCACAATCGCACCTGATGTTAAGTGGGATGCAGTCTAGGATGGTACATTATTCTGCCTTGTAAGTGTCTTTTCACTCTCGCCTTGAAAAGGCCCGGATTATAGTCTTCGGGAAAGGCAGCATCAAGCTATTGGAAACTATTTAGTAACAACAATGCTACTGTACTATAAACAAGTCGAGTAGATAGTAATATTTATTTACTATCGAACCGACTCAAGCTTTGCTAGGCCGCAGCGTGCCGCGTTATCTCACTGATAACGTTATCAATGTTATGCCACCGCCAAGATTCGACAGTTTGTTGGCAAACTCATTCGGAGGTATAAATAAGTAATTGACTGTCAAGAAGACTCGTTAGTAGTTTGTTTTCTGCTGTTTACTTTATTTTTTAGTTCAATTAGATATATCTATAAAAGCAAAACGTCACTGATTGACTGACTCACTCATAACGAAATCTCAGAAACTACAAGTGCTAGGAGGCTCTTTTGCATGGGGTTTCTTTTAGAACGTAAGTGCTCACTAAGACGGGATTTTGCAAAATTTTACCCCTAAGGGAGTAAAACGGGATCCACGTCCGCTAGTTGTTTATTTTTTGTCGTCTGTGGTACTAGAAAAGTTGATTTTTGACTGAAAGCTTACTATTTCCTTTTGAATTATTGTGTAATGACAGCAATAAAAAGTAAAATATCAGAAAGTTAACTGTAGTTCTAGTGCTTAACTTAGTCCGTGCCTCAGGTGTGCCACACGGGAGGGGTGAGATTGACATAATTATGACGTGACAGAACATACAAATCTGAAGCACCCTATGGAAAAGCAAAATATGGGGCACACTGAAAACCAGCGCCGTGTCCTTCGTCACCGTGGGCCACGGCATATGCTGAGTGGGGTCCCGTTGCAGTGGGCATCTTGTTGGTCAATGGGTACTGCTCAGTTTACTCTTGTTTTTATTTTTTCTTCTTCCATTATTATGTGCCACTGTCATGTCTATGTAATTGCCTGTATTTGTGTGATGTCCATTGTAATAAATGTATCTTTCTTTCTTTCTTTCTTTCTGAAGCGTATTCTGAAGTCTCACTGACGTTTCATCATCATCATTATTTCAGCCACAGGACGTCCACTGCTGAACATAGGCCTCCCCCAGTGACTTCCACATCGCACGATTGGTAGCGGCTTGCATCCAGCGCCTTCCTGTTACCTTTATCAGGTCGCGGTCCATCTTGTGGGTGGACGTCGCACACTGCGTTTTCCGTTACGTGGCCTCCACTCCAGAAACTTGCTGCCCCATCGGCCGTCAGTTCTGCGTACTATATGCCCTGCACATTGCAAATTCAGCTTGCTAAGCCTGACTGACGTCTCAAAACACCCTCCATGCCGCTCTCACACCTCAGGCACGGACTGAGTCAAGCACTTAATCTATAAGTGTACCTAATTTTGTACATTACAGACAGCGATGTATCGTGTGACGTCATGTGTAATCGTTATCATGCTCTTTGCACGAACTACAGCGTTATTAACCGACTTCGATAAAATAGAGGAAGTTCTTAATGCGTTTTTTTCTTCTTGGTATCTCGTGGAACCCTAAGCAGTCACATGAGACCGCGGTAACTATGGATTTCTATTGTCTCGAAGCATACCAGCGCCTGAAGGGTTAAAAGGTAGTTTTTGAAATGACATTGAAATTATCAATTAAAAAAGAATCTATAAGATCGGTATAAATATACTTAGCTAGTAAAGGAAAGAAAAATAACTGCGAGCAAGTTAACCATTTGTATGGCAGTGGAATATAGTTCCCACCATATTTTGAAATTAATTAAGATCCAAAAACAATGAAAAATTTAAGTTTGTTTTGTCCGTTACAGGCTTAAGTTGTGCTTAAGTGTCTTAATACTCTATTTTTAGTACGTATAAGTTTTAAATAATTAAATGCCGAATAGATAAAAAAAATTCAAGAAAAAATTAAAAAACAACTTACCTCAAACTGTCTAGACTTTTATTATACTAGATGACCTTGTATTTATCAAAACATAATGTATCCTGCGAACTGGTCAAACGATTAAAATGTTATTAAAATGCCAGGATGCAGTTATTTGACTTTATTTGGGACGATCAAAGCTTAAGGAAAATCGCTTTAAACTTCATATCAAAAACGTTGTAAAACCTGCATTTAATATTCAAATCAGGAGACCTTTTTGTAACCTGTTGACTTCCAACTCGCATATTTGTATCAATACTGAGATACTTTGCTATTAAAAATTTAAAAAACGAGCCTCTGACAAATTCAACAGGCTTCATGACTCTACGTGCCCTATGTATTAAAAAAGCTGTCAAAATCGATGCTTCAAATTTTTACGAATTTGACAACTCTGTTGACATAAAACAATCACATCAATCAATGTCATATTCTGAGGCTAAATTGCACCTTATTTTAACCTTGACTATAATCGTAACCGGTGCTTTTTGTGTGGAATTTGACAGACTTTTGTCGTTTGTTAAAGTTAAAGTAAGATGGTTTGAGTTTTGCTGTGAACTGCTCAATTCAACCTAGATGTGTCATCTATGTACAGCCAGCGTCAAAATAATAGTTCGAGACACCCAAAGTGGCCAAAAAGTTTAACCAACAACCTTATTACAATGAGGGCTATCGTTTTAGCGCTCACCAGTTAGCGCCACTGTAGAGTAAGGTTCTGTCACTTGCTAGTAGCGAAGACAGTGGCACCAACTGGTGAGCANATGCGCAACAAAATTCGACCGCTGTGTCCTGAAGAAAAAATTTTTTTCACCCACTTTTTGCGAAAAAAGTACCATACAATGTTATATTTTTATAATCCTGATAAATGTAGCTTTCAGGTCATATTTTTTTTATTAGATTATCTCCAGTGGTTTAAAAGTAAACGACGGTTATTTAAAAAAATACTTTTTGGTTTTTGTGAATTTTACTCAATATTTCTATTTTTTTGTAAGAAAAGGCAAAAAGTTTGTTCTAGAAATGAATTCGCCATCCTTTAATTATCCGAAAATGATACCACACTTGCCCTAATACCCATAGTTTTGAAGATATGGGCCTTAAAGTGAAGCGTGGCGGAAGGAAACTTGCCCCCCCTCCCCCTGCTACCACAGGGGGGGCTCCCGATGTCTACCGACGGAAATCCACTCAGGAGCACCCAAAGAACCACTGTTGCAAAAATAAGCCTTCTATACCAAAGTGGAGGGGTTCTTGCACTAAATTCCCTACTAGTACAGGAAACATTGATGATTGACTCAATATTACGAAATTTTGAGAGTACATTGACGTAGGTCAATGACTGGTGATGTGTCTCTTAATAAAACAAAGGTGTGATATAAAAAACAGGAAAAAATGTACATAATGTTATGTAACAAATGTTTTATGCAATTTGGAAACGAAAAGACACTGATATTCTTTGAAAAAGGTCAATTAGAGACCAATGAAGAAGTAATCGAATCATGTATTTTAAATCGGAAAGAGAAGGTAAGATTTCAAATAAAAAATAAAATGTATATCTATTACTGGGTCAAAATGCGTGGCTTTTTTAATAATCAGTGATTATTATCTTGATCTTTCTTTAACTGATTGAGTCCCAGACGGCATTAATTAATGTCATAACAATTGATTATCTATTGTGTCTAGATTCGCGGAGCTTGAAGGATTAAAAGATTTATTAAAGACTTGACATACAAGACACTACAAGTAAAACACTTTTAAAAACCACAAATTCAGGTAAAACCACATAATGTACTCTTAATTCTAAACAAAGGACCGGTGATGGTGATTCACCTCGCCAGGTAGAAAGCGACATAGCGACTGAGTCATGGCCAGTGGCCATTACTGGCCATCCGAGACAGATCATCGTGTCCCTTTCGAAATTCTATGAAAGTAAAACGAATAACTAAACTCGATTTTTTGCTGGTTATTAGCAAATTATGACGCACAATGGGTTCATGACTTTTTTAAGCTCCTAAGCATTCCAGCGATAGTGATGATGAAGGTATTATGTAGGTTATACTAAACATGTAATAAGTAGATGGTATTCTATTTTGACATATACTGACTGAGTTTCTTGCGCTGCTTCTTCTCAGCACTTATTGTCCCGAAGCAGTGGTAGGGTTAATACTGGGACATGTAAAGGTGCCTTTTAAAAACCTACTTGCAAGGATAAATGAGTTTCATAACTGTCATATTATTGTTAAATTACGAACAGTGGTGAGAACTGAAAGACTACTGTAAACATTTTCAGTAACTGTAATACAGATAGTGTAATGTATTAAAGAAAACAAAAAAAATAACAAAGAGAAATAGAAGTCTTTTGAATTTTGACCAAAAATTAAACGTCAATAAATAAAAAATTTAAAGGGGCTCTTTACATGTCTCCTTAACTTTTGGGCCCTACCAGTGCTTCGAGACAAACATAAATATTATTATAGTAAATACAGAGAATAAGAATAAGAAAATTATTTATAATAGTCATTACCATGTCAAATTGTGAAATTGTCAATACAGATTATTAATAATAGTCAATTGCAGAATAAATACAAATGATCATGTCAAATAAAATATATTAAAATATTAATAGAATTGATGTGAAATAAATTGTGAGTATACCTCAGTGTCAACTAAATTTTAAACAGTTCGTCAATTTGATAGAAAGCCTGTTCGATTAACAGGGATTAGCAGGGGTACGCCGTGACAACAGAGGGCCCCCGCTGAAAATCAGTTTCAAGACAAGCCCTGGCGGTCTTGATGTACGCTGAGCGGGTGCCTTTTTGTCAGAGGGGCACAAGCAGTTCTTTCTTCAGTCTTCAGTCTTTGTCTTGCCTGCTTGTATACCTTTCTTGCAAATAAAAAGTTTTCTATTCTATTCTATTCTATTAACCACTTTTTCAATTGAGATTTGAAAGAATGAAGTGATACCGCATCTTTCACTACTTTAGGCAGGTGGTTGTATACCTTTGGCCCCAATACATGCGTCAGAGTCAGACTTTCGAAGTTTACCTGTAGTCAATACAGTGCTTCGTAGAAAACACCGGAATAAACTGAGTTCTCTGTTGACATGTGTTATCATGCAAAAAGATAACGGAATTAATTTTACAGTAACAGTCAGTTATAATCAATTTGTTGATTCACAACATCGAATCGTGTGGTAAAGTTCTATGCACCGTAACACACCTTTTCACGCATAAAACAATGGATCGATTTCGACGAAATTTAGTATAGAGTTTGTTTAAAACCAAGGGAAAAAGATAGGCTAGTTTTTATCCTGCTTTTTGGAAGTCTTTCTGTGAAAAACCTAAATGAAAGTCGGTGAAGTTGCAGACAAAAGCTGTATGATATAAATCTTTGTCTCAAACCAAAATTATTGACTCAGGTCATCAGACTTCGCAAAAAACCCGTTATTCTAACACGTTTCTATGTCACTATGACGGCTATTGTCACCGTTGACTGGATTTCATTCATACTCCTTACTGTCTATAGAATAAAGTTCATTATGCTCAACAAAAACAGCTGTGAAGCGTGGGCGCTTATCAGTATGTCCTACTTGTGAACTACCGTGCGAATATGATGGTATAGACGCCAGCACGTCTAACTGGGTCTTATTTAGTGGTCATAGGGTTGAGTTTGCAACAAAATTGATTAGTCTGAAGTTCTGTCGACTGTACGTATCTATTTACATACAATACGAAAGGCATCAAGTTAATTCTTTTTCATCTTATGCACCGGTAACAAGTGCTGATTTGCCACAAAATATACAGTACAATGTGCTCCTGTACATACGTAGAGTGTATTAATATAATAGATAAGTGAGTAATTTACAGTATTATTCGTTACTGTTACTTTATTCATTACTAGCTGCCAACTTCGTATTAGAATTCTAATGGAAAAATATTTTTTCAAGACGTCAGTTTCGGAAGCTATTCAATACAACCAAACATCAAATCTTTCCTCTTTTGTATTGGTGTAAACGTCAAGCCGTGAGTACATAATGTAACTCATTCCTAAACCCATGTCTTTCTATTTCAGTTGATATGGAATGTTTAAAATCTAAAATTAGTGTAGACGATAATATGTGTTATTATTTAATAATTATTAATATTGATCAGTGGGTGTGGTTTTATATTTAATCTGTTATTTATTGAGCTAGGTCTAGGATATTGACAGACCTATTTAACTAACGAGTTAACTCATTATTTATCTTAACGACCTTCGGTTAATTCGTTCATAATCATTATTTAAGTTGTTGCATAGATGTTATAATGCAACGCAATTAAAATTTTGATGACAAAAACTAATGTGGGAACTATGTTACCTAATTTAGATTAACAACAATAATTATTTTTTTGCAATTCACAATCAATTATCTGGTCTCTCTGAAAATATATCTAATTGTATGTTTTGGGCATTCAAAAAATTATGTCAAAGACATTTGCTACCCTAAAATATAACTAACTGTACATATTTTGCTATGACTAAATTGTAATAGATACAGGGCGTCCTAAAATTAGCACATCACACTGACAACTGAGGTAAATAAATAGGCCTAAGGCGCATCAAGAATCCCATTAGCTCCATTCTAAAAAAGTCAATTAAATTGGTCACAATTCAATCAAATCTAATGAAACTTTTCTATGGACATTATAGGCTTTTTCGATGCGTCTTGGGCCCCACTTCTAGCGTCAGTGTGACGTGCATAATTTTGGGACACATTTATATCTAAATACATTAAAATTACAGGTTTATAACGTAAGTTAAAAACCTGTAATTTTCATGTACTTAGGTATGTAATGTAAAACACCTTATCGCATGTTTCAAGACTTTAGGTAGGATTTCGTTGAAAATGCGTGACCACAAAAAGGGTCCAATCCAATCTAACCAACAATGCAAACTGCAAGATTCTAAGAAACAAATTAATTCCGATGAATCAGTTAAGCCCTTATGTGGGTCATTGCCAATGTGCAGTAATTATTCGAGGGATATCCGTATTAATCATTAAGATGTTTCGGTTGCGTGTGATTAACGTTTTAACCCTTTGTACGGCAGTGGGAATATATTTCCCACCATATTTTGAACTTTATCACCCTGTATTATGGTCTAAAAAATGAAAAATTTGGACTTGTAACATACATGAACATCAAGTTACAGTCAGAAAGATAGAGCATACTTAATACTTATACCACTCAAGTGTAATGTAGGTTTCTACTTGTAAAATAATTTTCATAATCAACTCAGTAATTGAAATAATTCCTATAAACAAACTCCCAATCTTAATTTAACCTTTAATGAACCTAGATAGTTATTGTGTGAGTAGTTTTTTTTATCCAGAACGAGGAAGCTCTTGGCCTGTATCTCACCTGATGGTAAGTGACGATCAGACCGAAGGTGGAAGCGAGCTTCACCCGGAATCCTCAACCACGGAGAAACTTGCTAACTGCCGGAACACAACAATGCTGTTAATATTGTTGTTATAGCGACAGACTTAGGTAAGATGGTGGTAGCTATTTCAATGTAATCAATTTTCTTTGCAAAGGTAGATATTTATACAAGACTCCAACCAACTTGTACAAGCAAAGCTACATTTCACGAGTTTTACGCGACACGATAGTATAAAATGCAAAAAATAATTAATACTCACGTACCCAACCCTTCCAAATCTTAAACCCTCTACGAATTTCAAAGAGACCCTCCCCGGGTCTGTCGCACACCTTTGCACCAATGATCCTAAATTAACGTCCAAAATGGGACTAATCGACCATTTTTTCCCCGCCTGATTACCCGGGCAGGCTAATATTGACCCCCCACCCACCCCCTCAAACAAATGTTAACCCTTTATTCCCCTTTCGAAAAAAACTCATAAAATATATCTAATTAAAAAATATCCCTAGCCAAGACTGACGCTCGTAAAGAATGTCAATTAGGAGGACGGGTTTCTTGGGCCCATTTTTTTCTTGTAATATTTCCTGTCGTGCCGCGGTCGACGAAGGGGTTAAGATAGCGAAATTAGTATCGGTATGAAATATCGGGCAATTTAATATTTGGCCCTTTGTGTTTCTTTTGGTTTCTTTTTGTTAATCAGGATTAATGTTTTTGTGTTAGGGTGCATTTTGCAACGTTAAATCTTAGATAAGTATAAATGAAGGCAATTTAGTTCTCTTGGTATCAGTTTAATTGTATTTTTTATTGTTTATACCCCAATCTATACTGTGTTGCGAAAGATTTTTCTTTAACGCCATTAGGAATTGATATAATTTAAGGCAAGCTTTAAGGTATTCTTTATCAGTTAGCGACCCCGCACACTAGTCAGCCTGGGTGTGGCAGCCAAGCCGTGTTCATACACGGATTCCTAGTGCGCGGGTTCCCGTACACCCCGTCATGTTAGACTGGCTGCCTAGTGTGCGGAAAGCCTAAATCTTCAGGTAAAACTGATAAAAATGGCACTAGATAAAAGTGTACAAATCCTTTACCACAATATTGTGTTTGTCGGCTTAAATCCAGGTACATAAAAACGTGAATAACGCCCGTATTCACAAACAATGATTGCTTGAGTGAAGCAGCAAATCGAATGCACAGCGTTGAATAGAGCTCTGTGATAGGTTCATGTCTCACCCTGTGCGTCCACGCGCTCTGTGTGACCTCATAATAATGTTTGTAAATACGGACGTAAATGTCGTGAAAGTATGAAAAAGTATTTCGTTTCAAAAATTGCTTACTAAAACTAAGTGGAAGTGAATAATAGAGAATTATTGCGAATACCAACACGTTTGAACGTGTCACCTTCTAATTACTGGTTGGAAGTTATTTTGCTTGAAAATCACGTTTTATCAATGAAACGCAGATTTTATTCAAAACCTATAATGGCAATAAAACGGAAAATCGTTTTGCACGTACTCGAAATTTGAATGGATGGATAAATAATTTACTTCTTTTTCTTTGACATTATACTACTATTTAGTGACGAACTAAGAAAAAATTGTACTGTTATACATACGTATTACTATAGTTATTATTACTGACGGGATTGCTACCATGTACCTTAATTTTGAGTTTCCGATATTTCGGCACTGTTGCAAGCGCCATGGTCACGGAGTAACTGAAGAAACTATTACGTATTACTATTACTATTTATTTTCTTAATGATCATTATTTCTTTCCAGGTCCCAGACATTTAGGATAGATCCAATTTATTCTGTAACATATTGTTGATATCGTTTGATAGAGCTCGTGAAGCACTTTCAGGATCAATAACTAGTTTTTGGATATCTAGTATAGTTTAGACATAATTTAATGAGATTACTTATCGTTTCCACCCTGTATATCTTAAACATAAAATGCTTATTTAGATCTACAACGAGGTACGTTTGTCGCTAATTCAATCCAGGGCAAAATATCGCGCGGATTAGTCGCTGAGGAAAAAACGGGGCTCTAAATAAGAAACATGGGGCAAGAGCGAGCATTATACGAAGGAAGGGTTCCGTACCTTGAGGAAATCTTTAAAAATCTGGCTAAAAAGTTACAACAGCCCGTTGGTGTCGTTATTGGACTGACATGCTTAGCTAGACGACTCTACATATCCTACTAATATACTAATATTATAAATGCGAAAGTTTGGATGTCTGGATGTTTGTTACTCTTTCACGCAAATACTAGTGAACGGAATTTGATGAAACTACAGTATTATTGTTTACTAGCGGCCGCCTGCGACTTCGTACGCGTAGATCCCGTTTTACCCCCTTCATCTATCTTACGCGGTTTAGATTTTTTCATACAAATGTTTTTCCCGCTAACTCCCGTTCCCGGGGGAATTTTGCAATATCCTGTTGTAACTAAGCTTTAAGTTTTCTAAGATACCTGCATGCCAAATTTCAAGCGTCTAACTTAAGCGGTTTAGATTTTTCATACAAAAGGTTTTTCCCGCTAATTCCCGTTCCCGTGGGAATTCCTAAGTATACTATAACCTGCCCAAGAGTATGAAGAATAATTCTACCAAGTTTCGTAAAAATCCGTCAAGTAGTTTTTGTTTCTATAAGGAACACAACAGACAGACAGACAGACAGACAGACAGACAAAAATTTTACTGATTGCATTTTTGGCATCAGTATCGATCACTAATCACCCCCTGATAGTTATTTTGAAAATATATTTCATGTACAGAATTGACCTCTCTACAGATTTATTATAAGTATAGAAGATAAGGTACATATAAAAGCTAGTAGGTACATATAAAAGTTTTAATCCTGTTTAACAACCCGACCTTATCAAGTTAAGCTGAAATTGGTCTTTAAGGAAAAATGAAATAGATTAGTAGGCATCATAACAAATAATAATTTGCTCTTCAAACATGGTGATTCATCGCCAATTTACTCGTATGTGCACGCATGTCTAGTAATAATTAGAATTTAGTTATTATTGTTCAAATCGATCGGTATATTTAACGCTAACGGTCCGCCCCGGCTTCGCCTGTGGTACATTATAGCCTATAGCACTCAAGGATCACGTATATATTCAACAGTAAAAGATTTTTTTAAATCAGTCCAGTAGTTCCTGAGATTCTAGCGCGTTTTAATTCTTCAGTTTTTTATTATTAGTACAGTTTTAAATTGCATGGGTTGTTGTTTTATCTTGAACGTGGTTTAAGTTTTAACCTATCTATGAACAACAACAAATATAAATTAAATATACTTTCGCCACTTCTCAGCACTAGCCGATACCTATGTTGTCCCAAAGTGGTGGTAGGGCAAGCTATATTGGGGGACGTATTTAAGTGTCCTAAAAAAGGTTTAAAATAAAAATAAAATAATTGAAATTCAATTTTTATGAATTAACTGATTGAATTTGGTTTGGAATCGATTTTTTATGGATTTTCTGATTAGTGCAGTGCGGGAGGAATGGCGTCGGATCGTGAGGCTTGCCATAGGACCGGGTGTGACGACCACTCTGGCAAGAGTTTAGCGACTAAGAAGAATAAAATTGAATTTACTGAGACAAATGTTTGATTCTATGGGCAGTCACTTAAGTTTGTATTGAAAATGAGTATTTAGTCGTTTATCGTCAACACCGACCGAACCCTAAAAATCTTAGAGTCGAACGCTGGAACCAGTGAAAAATCTTTATTAAATCCAAAGAGCTCTAAATAAGTTCATTTGGTGAATTTTTTTCGCCTCCTCTAGCAAATTAGAAAACATTCTTGATAATTTGTATGGCTTACATCAGGGGGTTGAATTGGGGGGTAATTAGCGATTGTCCTGGGGCCGGGCCAATCGGTAAATTAAATTATTTTTTTCGCCAGCCTAATGAAGGGGACGAAAATGGAGGGATTAAGCATCTTAACAATCCTCTTTTAGTTATAGCATTAGATTAAGAATTCTGAATGGGACAAATGTTGGGATAAATACGCTTTTTAAATAAATCGTACGGCATTATAGAATTGGTGACTGAGCTTGTTGCGGCTTGCGGCGTTTCTTTTCAGCACTTGCCAAATGTTTGTCTCGAAGCGCTGGTAGGGAAAAAAAGAATTCACATGTATAGGCTCCTTAAGAGAATTTGACGCTTTGTAAGTACTAACTTAATTAGTCTGCACAAATAAAGATAATTTTGATTTAGATTTTTGATTTTGGAGATTTATTTCTGGAGAAAATAAGAGGTTGAATCGACACCATCAACTAATAAAAGACGAAGCGAAGCACAGTTATCAACTCGGAAACGGATCGTAACCGCATCAACTCGAGGCGGTCAGTATTTTTTGTATGAAACTCCGTACCGCAAGGCACACTTATCCGCACCGTAACGTAAAGGCGGTGATGCCCCTTCCGAGTAGTGTGCTATGACCTTTATTCCAAAACATGCATTCCTTAAAAAATATTTTATTGTAGCTCAAAAAACCTGGTTTATTTTTAATTTTCTTTAAAATTCTATGATAATATCTATTTGAAATCAATAAACAGCTACATAGATATTATAAGTATGTATAGAGTTCGTGAACTAGTGACGTCATAACTTATGTCTGCGATAAAAATGGAATATAGGTTGGTGTTATCAAATTAATATAATTTATCCTTATTGGACCGCGATACTTTATTCTTAGATTAAGCAAGTTTTGGTAACTCAAAAATTACATTTCGTTTTTCGTTACGGCAATAAATAAGCCATCGCAATTTTTCCTTATTTGCTCACCGTTTAGACCTACCCTGGACTACGACAAACATTTTAAAACCAAAATCAGCTCAATCGGCCCAACCGTTCTCAAATTTTAATCAGACTAACGAACATCAATTCATTTTTATTTATATAGATAATAAAAGAAAGATTTTTTTTATTTAGTGACACGAAAAACAAGAGCAAAATAATAACTTAAAACCTCCTTGTAGTGACTATTCCCACCTCTCGTTCCCACCGCTGCAACTCCTGTGTAGCCAGGATTTACAGCTTGACCGCTAATAAAAACCCAACCAGTGAAGGTCAAGTTTGTCCCGGGGAAAGTTAAACTGTCATTGGATCCGCAAAGAAATTAATCAGAAGAACATAGGAGGAGTTCGAAGTTAAGGTTCGACATCCCCCCAGTGCAAAGCGGATGACAGATGACAAACAAACATTTAATAACCTAGAAAAGATAAATACACCACGGACAATAGGACCTATCATAGACTATGAGCTACCTGCCAATAATTTTTCAGCAAGTCGCTTAAAAGTAGGTACGGAAATTTTTCCTTGTCGCGACAAAATCGGTGTAATAAATTGCAGAAATAGATGAATAAAGCATTATGTCACGTTTATGTTACCAAAGATCATAGTTAATCCAAAATGGGCCTTATGATATCAAATGTGTGTCACTACACAATAGCTTAGAGATAGCTATGATGAGATAGCTATGACTATGTCCTAAAAACTAAGTCACTCACACAATATCTGAACACAGCTCCATTCACACAACAAACAAACACATTTCATCTCATACACGTTGCGATAAGCAAAATGGCGCTAGCCGATGAGAAGTAAATACATAAATAAATAGATGCGCGTGCAGCGAACAATAGACGAGGGACGTAATGTGGATATGCCACCCTAAAATTGACTTGTTCCCGTTTTATAAGATTTTAAACTTTCGCGTTCCATTTCAACTAAACCGAAACGCCAAGTGTCTATCTATTTTAGTTGTTCCCGTTTTTTACAGGAACTGTTTTGCACAGGATCAAGTTTAGTAAGTAATATAAAGTGTTTTAATCTACATATTAATATCTATAAAATCGAAAGGTCACTGTCACTGACTGACTCACTCACTCATCACGAAATATCAGAAACTACAAGTACTAGGAGTCTCAAATTTTGCATGGGGGTCCTTTTAGAACGTAGGTGTTCACTAAGACGGGGTCCACGCGTACGGAGTCGCTGGCGGCCGCTTATTATGTATTAAAGTTCACAAGAACATCCCGTTTGCAGTGACGAATTCGTAATTCGAATTTCAAACACACGTGTGTTCATACGACTTCTTGCATTAACTAGATCCCTAAAAACTAAAGTTTGGTTCCCGAGACATTTATAATAAGGCACAGCAATATTATTAGGTACTACCTACTTAAAATGATAATACTACTAATAAGTTATCATTATTTTGGATAATTCTATTATAGATAAAGTTGATAATATACATACATGGTGGTCAAATCAGACGTACATATTTTTTTTAGTTCTGTTTATTTTCTAATGATAATTTCAGATTTTTTTTAAATAAATAAATATAAATAAATAAACCTTTATTGTCACCATAACAAAAAAAAATACAACTTTAACACAGCTTAACTATTAAAAATAAGGTGACAAGGGCATCCGGCTCAGCGTAAGCTGTACGGCACTAGGTCCATGCAGCGCTGGTTTTCAGCCGGTACCAGTCTCCTGCACAGTAATTTAAACTCAGACTGTAAATTTTATAACTTAGGCACTATCAGCCACAATTCCAGCTCTCCATTTCCGGGCATGTTGTTCCATTTTACGAGAGCGAGAGAAAAAACTATGTAGCTGGCCTATATGTATAAGTACCTACTCTCTCAAAAAACAAACAGACTAATACACAGTAAGATATTCTGAAAAAATTGCTTGGTACCACTCACCCTGTATAAACAATAATAGACATAATTATTTTGATTGCTTACTAAGTATTTTGGATTCTTTCCACTTTACTGGTTTCATTTAGTATCTGATTATGAATCCAAATAAAACTGGTTATAAAATTACGTCAAAACTAAATAAATTGAGTCATTATTAGTAATACCGCCTTTTTCTACAATAACGAGTTATCTTGCAAAACACAATTTTACAGGAGGCTAGTAAATACAAACTAGACAAAGAAAAACTCAAAAAATATTTGAGAATTCTGTCCGTTGCATTTTCACGCTTAAAAAATTACTGAACTTATTTAGATGAAATTTTGCATGAAGATTGTTTGGAGCCCAGAGAAAAACAAACGATAGTTTTTACCATGTATCATAAAATCTATCTGGGATTTTGATGCCCAAATGAAGAAATAAAAATAATGTGGGGTTAAAATGTTCTACTTGCTTTGGACCTGACCAGTTACTACCATCTTACCTAAGTCTGTCTCCATAACACAAATATTAAGAATAAGATATTGGTGTGTTTTTAGTTGGAAGTAAGATAGCCAGTTCCTCTGTGGTTGAGAATTCCGGGAGAAGCTCGCTTCCACCTTCGGCCTGGTCATCACTTTCCATCAGGTGAGAGGCCAGAAGCTTCTCTGTTGTGGCTAAAAAAATGTATCGGGAAACTTGCGCGAAAGAATAGAAAAGAAAAAAGTTTTTATTTGAAAGAAAGGTAGGTATACAAGCAGGCAAGACATAGATACAAACAGAGAGAAATATACAAGTGGACAATTAACTGCTTGTGCCCCTCTGACAAAAAGGCACCCGCTCAGTGACACTAGACTCAAAAGACACTAGCGCGAAGACATCAAGCGCGAAAAGACTTGAACGCGAACGGACGTTAGCGCGAAAAGACAGAAGCGTGAAAGATATTAGCGCGAAAGACATTTGCGCGAATACACAAGCGCAAATCTCTCTCGCGCTAGTGACTTTCGCGCAAGTGTACCAGCAGCCTCCCTAGACAAATGCACTTTTTGATTGAATCGAAAATCGAATCCAAACTCCATACAAAAAACGGCTTTTAGACCACTTTTCGACTGGTTTGCGATTATAATGTGCATTTTGTTTAGACCATCTGAACCTAACAGAATAGTGGCTTGTCCATATTAAACTGTAGTATACAGACTAACTTCCCGCTGCAGCACCGATACTGTACCTTAACCAAACGCTAACTAACTGTGCCGTTGATGTATGATTACGTTAAACTATGTTCAACGTGTAAAGTTTGATGCATCAACGGCGGTTTAGAAAACTAAATTTTGGCACTATTGCAATGATGAACGAATGAATGAAACAATAAAGAATTTGAATTTAGAATTTCAACGTCTGTAGACTTGTATTTTTAAGTTAAAATAAAAATCTAGCCACTTGGCTAGATTTTTATTTTAACTTATTATTTTTTGGGACTTATGATTTTTATTTTTTTGGGACACCCTATACAGGGTGTCCCAAAAACAGTAGATAATCCNAATGACATCAGATGACATGACTTTTGTCTCAGTGTAGACGAAGCGCATATATTAATCTACTCTTGCATCATATAGCTTTGGCAGATCCTAAAAATACGTCAAACTTTACTATTACAACATTCAAGTAAGTAGGTATTTGGCATAAAAAGAAAAGTAAAAAAAGTTCAATCGAATTAAGAACCCCTTTTGTTGAAGTCGATTAATAAAAACAAATGCTATGTAATTAAATGAACAATCAAGATAAAAACGTTTCGCAATTGTTTTTTTAACAGCAATTTGTGTTTCGAATCATCTGATCCTAACCAAAAAGAAAAACATAATACGATCTTCTTCTGTTTCAATATAGTAGTACAGCAATTAAAAGGCAGTTGAAAAATATACATTTTTTCACAGACATGCCATCGCCTGTACAGCGTCAAATACTTCGTGTCACCCTAAGGCGGGGTTGCACCATCTTACTTTAACATTAACTAACGTCAAAAGTCTGTCAAACTCCGTACAAAAACATCCGTTATAGTCACAGTTATAACAAGATAGTGTAACTCAGCCTAAACGTTGACAACACAATCCATAACAAAGACGTGTTGCGAACTTTTGGCTAGTACTTCGGGTGTCACGATTCGAACTATTGGACTCTGACTGTACAACATTCGAATCAAGAATTTTAGCTGGAATTCCAATGACGTGCAACACTTTCTCTTGTTGACTCACTATTTTACCGTTCGTTTCTTTGGGTTTCGTTCCGTTCGATTCCAGGTCATAGATTACATAACTCTGTGCAAAGTTTAATGCAAATGCCTATTTGGTTGGTGGTAAGACAACCTGCTTCAGAGGTCTTGGGTTCGATTCCCAGTGGAAGCAACATTTTCTGCTCGGTTAGTGGTAAGGCCTGTTCTAAGGCCATCACCATCTTATTAAAACTTTGACAAACGTCAAAAATCTGTCAAACTCCATACAAAAAAACACCGGTTATCGTTATAGTTACGGTCAAGTAAGTCTGTGAGGTTAGCTACCACCAGTAACAAAAATGTTAAGATTTTTGTGTTCCTGGAGTTGAAGGTAAAATAGCCAGTTCCTCATGGTTGATTGTGGTTGGTCCATTCAGCAATGTTTTTTTATGCATAACACGGCAGGTATTTGACCACAATCGCACCTGGTGTTAAGTGGGATGCAGTCTAGGATGGTACATATCTGCCCTGTAATGTCATGATTTGAAGAGCTGATTGCGAGTGAGAGTCGCATTCCAGCGAGGATCGCAGTTAGATCGATTTGGGTAGGTATAGGTAGCACATAAAAAGAAAGCCTGTCTTTTGTTTTAAAACCGCAACTAATAAAGTTTAAGGCTTGATTTCCTCCTACGCTGACGTCGGTCACGTACATCGGTAGAGCGTACGAATAAACACAATGTTCTATGAAGCACCGCACTGCAACGCCGTCGTCAGCGGCAGATGATTACATAGAACTAGTGTGTAGTCGTGCGCGCCGCTGACGTCGGTCACCGATGTCAGCCTAAAAGGAAATCAAGCCTAAAGTTTCTGAAACGTCGAGTGACAAAAATTTGAACTTACGAGTATATCCCAGTAAATACATAGCGCCCTTTTGTAAAAGGTCATATGGGACAATTCAGTATTGTTCAACATGGCAAAAATCTGAACTTATCTAAATATTGTATAACTCAAAGGTGACTGACTGACATAGTGTTCTATCAACGCACAGCCCAAACCACTGGACGGATCGGGCTGAAATTAAATTGGCATGCAGGTAGATGTTATACACAGGCATCCGCTAAGAAAGGATTTTACGAAACTCCACCACTAAGGGGGTAAAACGGGATTCACGCGTACGAAGTCACGGGCGGCTAATAGTTTAGTAATAACCGAGTATTGATAGTAGCGCCCTGCTGTCAATGTCAAATCTGGAACATTTCAGTGTTGTCAAAGGTGCCAGAATGTAGCTTGTTCATACAGATGATAGCAAGCTATTGGAAACTATTTAGTAACAATAATGTTGCTGTACTATAAACAAGTAAAGTAGATAGTAATATTTATTTACTATCGAACCGACTCAAGGTTTGCTAGGCCGCAGCGTGCCGCGTTATCTCACTGATAACGTTATCAATGTTATGCCACCGTCAAGATTCGACAGTTTGTTGGCAAACTCATTTGGAGGTATAAATAAGTAATTGACTGTCAAGAAGACTCGTTAGTAGTTTGTTTTCTGCTGTTTACTTTTTTTTAGTTCAATTAGATATATAAGAATAAGAATAAGAATATTTTATTTCAGTAAAAAATATCTATAAAAGCAAAACGTCACTGATTGACTGACTCACTCATCACGAAATCGCAGAAACTAGAAGTGCTAGGAGTCTCAAATTTTGCATGGGGGTTCCTTTTAGAACGTAAGTGCTCTCTAAGAAAGCATTTTGCAAAATTTTATCCCTAAGGGAGTAAAACGGGATCCACGTCCGCTAGTTGTTTATTTTTTGTCGTCTATGGTACTAGAAAAGTAGATTTTTTACTGAAAACTTACTATTTCCTTTTGAATTATTGTGTAATGACAGCAATGAAAAATAAAACATCAGAAAGTTAACTATAGTTCTGTGCTTAACACAGTCCGTGCCTGTACCTCTAGCATGAACAACTTTCGTCTTCGAATCGTTTGCGTATTCGACAAAATTCTATACTCAACCTTCGAATTAAACGATAATGTGACAATTTTGATTCTCAAAATATAAATAAGTTTTGTGCAACTATTTCTCATACTAAGTTCACTTTACGACACGTTCACAAGAGCGCTGTTGTAGTTTTCGTACTAAATCTTTTGATGGCGATTCGAATACGCAAACGATTCGAACTCGAAAGTTTTTCGTGCTAGCCGTACTGAGGTGAGCGACACGGGAGGGGTGAGATTGACATAATTATAACGTGACAGAACATACAAATCTGAAGCGTAATCTGAAGTCTCACTGACGTTTCATCATCATCATCATTTCAGCCACAGGACGTCCACTGCTGAACATAGGCCTCCCCCAGTGACTTCCACATCGCACGATTGGTAGCGGCCTGCATCCAGCGCCTTCCTGTTACCTTTATCAGGTCGTCGGTCTACCTTGTGGGTGGACGTCGCACACTGCGTTTTCCGTTACGTGGCCTCCACTCCAGAACCTTGCTGCCCCATCGGCCGTCAGTTCTGCGTACTATATGCCCTGCACATTGCCAATTCAGCTTGCTAATCCTGACTGACATTTGACGTCTCAAAAACACCCTCCCATACCGCTCTCACACCTCAGGCACGGACTGAGTCAAGCACTTAATCTATTAGTATACCTAATTTTGTACACTACAGACAGCGATGTATCGTGTGACGTCATGTGTAATCGTTATCATTCTCTTTGCACGAACTACAGCGTTATTAACCGACTTTGATAAAATAGAGGAAGTTCTTAATGCGTTTTTTTCTTCTTGGTATCTCGTGGAACCCTAAGCAGTCACATGAGACCTTGGTAATTATGGATTTCTATTGGGTCTCGAAGCATACCAGCGCCTGAAGGGTTAAAAGATAGTTTTTGAACTGACATTGAAATTATCAATTAAAAAAGAATCTATAAGATCGGTATAAATATACTTAGCTAGTAAAGGAATAAAAAATAACTCGGAACAAGTTAACCCTTTATATGGCAGTGGAATATAGTTCCCACCATATTTTGAACTTAAGGTCCAAAAACAATGAAAAACTTGAGTTTGTTTTGTCCGTTATAGGCTTTAGTGTCTTAATACTCTATTTTTAGTACGTATAAGTTTTAAATAATTAAATACCTAAACGATAAAAAAAATCCAAGAAAAAATTTAAAAACAACTTACCTCAAACTGTCTAGACTTTTATTATACCTTGTATTTATCAAAACATAATAGATCCTGCAAACCGGTCAAACGAACAAATGTTATTAAAATGCCAGGATGCAGTTGTTTGACTTTATTTGGGACGATCAAAGCTTAAGGAAAATCGCTTTAAACTTCATATCAAAAACGTTGTAAAACCTGCATTAATATTCAAATCAGGAGACTTTTTTGTAACCATTTGACCTCCAACTCGCATATTTGTATCAATACTGAGATACTTTGCTATTAAAAATTTAAAAAACGAGCCTCTGACAAATTCAACAGGCTTCATGACTCTACGTGCCCTATGTATTAAAAAAGCTGTCAAAATCGACTCTTCCAATTTTGACGAATTTGACAACTCTGTTGACATAAAACAATCACATCAATCAATGTCATATTCTGATATAAGGCTAAGTTACACCTTATTTTAACCTTGACTATAATCATAACCGGTGCTTTTTGTGTGGAATTTGTCAGACTTTTGTCGTTTGTTAAAGTTAAAGTAAGATGGTTTGAGTTTTGCTGTGAACTGCTCAATTCAAATACCTAGATGTGTCAACTATGTACAGTTTGTACAGCCAGCGTCAAAATAATAGTTCGAGACACCCAAAGTGGCCAAAAAGTTTAACCAACAACCTTATTACAATGAGGGCTATTGTTTTAGCGCTCACCAGTTAGCGCCACTGTAGAGTAAGGTTCTGTCACTTGCTAGTAGCGAAGACAGTGGCACCAACTGGTGAGCGNGATAATCCTGTAACCATCGATAGGCCTCGCCATGGTCTTCCTAACGTCAAATTTTGACGCCAATAAAAATGTCACCGTTTTCGAGATTTTTAAGTTTTTGTGCATTTTTAGAAAATTGCCTCCTGCTATTACTTTTTCTCATGCCATTTCTACAAATGAGGATACTTTTCAATATAGTTTTTTTCCTTATCACAAGGGATAGTTGGGCTATCAAAAGAAAAGAGTTCAACAAACTAGTTAAAAAGTATGAAAATTTTAAGAAATTGCAGAAAAGTAGGAAAAATGTATTCATTGTCTTGCACTTTTGATCAGCCATCGTGTAAAAAAAATGTAGGAAGACCATCGTGCCCATTACCTTAAAAACCTCCTTGGTTAATTGAGATTATAAAAAGGTATCACAAGCCTATGTATTCTGTATTATTTTTATGTTATGGCCTTGAATAGCAACTAGTATGAAAACTGCAAAAATGAGTTTTTCTCGTAATAGTTAAACTAGGACTGCATAGTGGCATTAAATACAAATGGATAATTTTTACCATAGGAATTTAAATAAAGCAACATTTTATCATCATCATCATCATCATTTCGGCCTTAGGACGTCCACTGCTGAACATAATTAGGCCTGTAGGTACCCCCTGCTTACCTCTATGAGGTCGTCGGTCCACTTTGTAGGTGGACGTCCTACAATGCGCTTTCCGGTACGTAGCCTCCACTTGAACCCTGCTATTTTCTGGCAATTTTCTAAAAATGCACAAAAACTTAAAAATCTTGAAAACGGTGATATTTTTACTGGGGTCAAAATTGGACGTTAGGGAGACTATGGCGAGGCCTATCGATGGTTGGTTACAGGGTTTATCCATTGTTTTTGGGACATCCTGTATATTTATGTTTTCTGATTAATTTCATTGCGGGCCAATGACAGTATGCTTTCCCCTGGGACAAACTTGACCTTCACTGGTTGGGTTTTTATTGGCGGTCAAGCTGTAGATCCTGGCTACACAGGAGTTGCAGCGGTGGGAACGAGACGTGAGAATAGTCCCGTTTCTTTGCTTAACCAATGTTAATAATGCTTTTGGCTTCAAGGTATTGTCATTAATGTATTGTCATAGTTAAATGAAAATTAGGGTGATAGTAATTTGTTTTTTTATTTTGAGAAATGATAGATATTACAAACTGCGGAAAATGGCGGAGGAAATACGTAATTCATTTAATAAACAGTACGAAGCTTTTTGACTGACTTTTAATATTTTAAGGCCTATATTCTGCAGAAATTACTTTGGATTCAAATATTGAAAGAATTTTACAAATCGGTCCTGTAGTTTCAAACAATCAAAATTTTCCTCATTATAATACGAGTATAAGCATATATGTTATTTTTCAACAGAAACGGTTGCCTGTTGCGGTCCACTCTACACGCTTAGTGCCCGTGCGCGATATGACGTCACGGCGTTGGTTGTGTTGGTTGTATCGAAGTAAACAAACGTCCTTGCAAGGGTTCCAATCGAGTCATTTTATTTTCTTTTGTATAATATTAATGAGAGCCTCCTCCTTTTGTTGAAATCGGTTAAAAAACCTGATGTTTTTAATTTAAAATAGGTATTTTGTATTTTTTCAAACTACAGTAAGAAATAATTGTAGTCATTTACTCGTAGTCTCCAGTGCAAATACAAGAGGCAAATTGAGGAGTTCCAGTTACTTGGTCCATATTTAGCTTGGTCCACGGGCCAAGTGGATTATTTTTTAAATATTTTTTTTCCTTTAACTGGACGCACCTTTAATGATATTATAATCAACTCTAGAATTTGAGATTGGGCTGGAATAAAAAAAATAGTTCAATCCAGCGACCTGGCGTGCATCAAGCTAGAAGTGGGTCAAGTCAATGACACCAAGAAAGGAAGGAAGACTCAAATTGAGGACTCCCCTCATGCTGGACAAACTGATTTAGGGAGGCCTGATGTTCATTGAGTATTACTAATAATAAATAACCTGTATAAATATATTGACATGCAATTAATACTTATTATAGATTTTATTATTTTTATTTCTATCTCCTTTTACTATAATCCTGGGAAGAGTGTGAGTCCATTTTAATTTAAATAAAAACTCTAAAGAGGCAATGAAAAGGAGTCCACATAACCCCAATGGGTCTAAGGACAAAGACTAATCCCCACGGTAATGATAAGATACTTTCTGTTCTTATCAAAATCACGCGTCAATGGCGTGACCAATCGAGTCATCAATTAGATTAAGAGCTAGTGAACCCCAGACCTAAGTCATTTTATAAAATCTGAAAGTTTGTCATATGCTAGGTTAGAATATTGGTGTATCATGAAGTTTGGGTCATCGTGTCTTTGGCTTTAAAAAAGATATAAACGTTAAAAAAAAATAAAAATTGGCTGGATTTTCCGCAGAATTCAAACATCCATAAAACAAAATTTGACTAGATTATATAAAAAATGAAAACATAGAAACACAGCTCAAGTCCTTTTTTATTTTTTAAGAAAAGTAGTAAATACATCCTACCTATTTTTCATTTCTCTGCTCCTTGATGTTTCCTCTTAACTTCGGCAATGAGAGACTTAAACTGATAATACCACCCACAAACATCGTAAAAATCCACCCATTTTTATTCTCCGAAATCGATTAGCTCCAAGTACATCACCTGTTATCCCTTTGTGTACAGCCACTAATCCTTCAAACGAAAAATCAAAGCATAGTCATCCCTTGGAAATTCAATTATGACCGATCGCTGAGCCTTTCGAGACGCAGACCACTTTAAAATTATAGAAGCCGAAAGGCGCATTCATTCGTTCATCATCATCATCATTTCAGCCATAGAACGTCCACTGCTGAAGATAGGCCTCCCCTAATGTTTTCCACGTTGATCGATTGGTAGCGGCCTGTGTCCAGCGCTTGCCTGCTACCTTTACGATGTCGTCGGTCCACCTAGTAGGTGGACGTCTCACGCTGCGTTTTCCGGCCTTTCTAAAAGATTTTCATAACGACCGGTCCTGCGTTGCCTGCATCCAGGTTCTTCCAGCGACAATCACAAGTAGGCCTAGTTTTTCATGCTATTTTATCAGCAAAATCGATAAGCCCATACATTTGTCGTCTAAAATCATCGATAAGATTTTATCACGGCACGCATCCTAGCCCGGCTGATCACAACGCCAAATGGCGCATTTATTGTAAAGAGAGTAATTTACCTAAGTCATCATCATCAGCATTTCAGCTACAGGTCGTTCACTGAAAATAGGCCTCCCCCAATGATTTCCACATCGCGCGGTTGGTAGCGGCCTATGTCCAGCGCCTTCCTGCTACCTTTATGAGGTACTTACCTAAGGACAGTCAAGGAATTCAATTTGTGCCTCAAGGTTGACCATAGTACAAGCTTTGCTTAGTTTAGACCAGAGACGCAGTGTAAATGTCCAACGACG
Source organism: Ostrinia furnacalis (assembly GCF_004193835.3). NCBI lineage: Eukaryota > Metazoa > Arthropoda > Insecta > Lepidoptera > Crambidae > Ostrinia > Ostrinia furnacalis. The sequence goes on along the minus strand of NW_021133543.1, from coordinate 179,979 downwards.
TGTTTTCAACTCACTTTATTTTTGTAACGTCTATGCGAGTAATTGATCTATGCTTTCAGTCACCGACTAAAGGCATCAAAAGCGGTAATCAATTCTACAAATAACCCCCTTTGCCTTTTTCTTTTGCGATGAAATAAATCTGTTCTGACTCAACTCAGTAGAAATATTTAACGTGGCAACCCTCAATTAAGATCGAGCCAAAACCTACCCTTCACCGTTGGAATAAGATTCGTTCTTCTATGAGACAATAATGCCGTTGTAGCATTTTGTAGGGATACGCCAAAATATGATAACACTCTGTGATGATATCGAAGCCAACTTTATTACTATTTGTCTCACTCGAATTTGAGTCTTGTCGTCTACATTTTAAGGCTTAATTTTAACAAGTTCGGGCACAGCCATCAATACAACATATCTGTGTATCGCCATAATGTAACGGTTCAGCCGAAAGAATGCTTAATTTTACAAGGGAAGTAAATAACCTGTATACAGCACAAAACTTTTGTAGTATAATGTCGCTTACTACAACTGTTTAAGCTGGTATAGAGTTTAGGACTCAGGGCTCATTCCCACAGCAATCCAGTTAATCATCAATAACATTTCAGCCATAGGACGTCCACTGCCGAACATAGGCCTCCCCCACATCTTGATCGATTGGTAGCGGCCTGCGTCCAGCGCGTTCCTGCTACCTTTATGATGTCGTCGGTCCACCTTGTGGGTGGACGTCTCATGTTGCTGCGTTTTCCACTACGCAATCCAGTAATGCAGGATCCCACAATATTCGAATTACAAATTCGAATGGATCGGTTTTTTACTAATATTGATACCACGAATAAAGTAGTCGCAGTCGGTTGTTTTATTTAAATACTACAGGTTTTTGCCTGCGGCTTCACCCGTGTGTAATTTAGTTTGTCGCAGATCGTCATAAATTATAGCCTATGATATTAAGGGACAGTAATAAGAACAATCCCAAAAAATGCCTATGTTATTCTGTAGGCCTAAGATGCGCGCCGTGATAGGCGGTTATCACGCCATTTTATCGATTTTGCCCATATAAATTGACGTCGATAAAAGTTATCACAGCGCGCATCTTAGGCCTACTGGGTTACAAAGAATAATACTGTAAAGTTTAATTAAAATCCGTTCAGTAGTTATTGCGTGAAAGAGTAACAAACATCCATCCAGACATCCAAACTTTCGCATTTATAAAATTAGTAGATGTTTTAAAATATACATCGTTCCAACCTGTAGAAATTAATGAAACTGATGTAGTGTGGTTTCAAATATCTTATCTGGTAATATCGGGGATTTACCGATTTAGTTATTTCAGTGTAATTGAACTAGCTATTCAACTCGGCTTCGCTCGCGTCGTTGTAATTCTTTCACGGAAAGTCTCTATTTGTGAATACCAAAAGTATTATAATAAGTCTTCGTTGCCAATATTTATTGATACAATTTCAAATTACATCATATATTTCATCCTCTATTTTCCCTTTAAAAATTTTATTTCGCAATAGAAATTAGTCTGTCAGTATCAAAGTCAGTATTAAGTCATTGAAATCGATGCAGTAGTTTTTAGCGTGAAAAGGAAACAGACAGACAGGACTACTTTTGTACTTATAAATATTACGGATTTAATAAATTGTGCTTAATCAGACTTCAAGGTGACGCTTTCACGATACAAGACACGAGGTTTGCTTATTAACGTAGGTATCATGAAAATTGGAGTATCATATTTGACACAAGAGTTTACTTAAAAACTTCAGGCATTTTGGAGATAAACAATCTACAGGGTGGAATTTTGTAATGCCACCTGGAGGGATTATACTCTTAATATTGTAGATAGAAAATTTTACTCAAAGAAAACATTCCTTTATTTTTTAACAGAAAGAGAACTGCATTCAAAGATGTGCAAAAATTTGCTTGCCACACCCGGGAATCGAACTAACTAAAATTTGTTAAAAATTACACCCTGTATTTTTATTGCATCGATCTGAAATCTCTTTAACAAACTTGATAAATCAAATGAAAGGAAAACCATGATATCTCAAATTATTTTAATTGGTGAATTTTTGAAAAATTTTAGAAAATCTTTGAATGCAGCTCTCTTTCTTTTCAAAAAGGAATGTATTCATTCAGTAAAATTTTCTATCTACAGTAGGTATTAAGAGTACTTTCCCTCCAGGTGGCATTACAAAATTCCACCCTGTATAATACGAAAAACTTTACCGATTCATTATTTTTCTTTATTTATTCTTTTCTAATCAAAGGGCATTATCTACCAGTGAACTATAGACGAACCCTCGCAATCTTATACAGTACACTCAATCTATAAGGCTATCACTATTATGAAGACAAATAACTCTACTTTATTGACATAACATCAGCCACAGTATCTGGAATCTCTATAATAGGGGTATTCAGGGGAAGCCACAGTGTAACTGACAATAGTGACTGAGTTAACAGCATTGTTGTGTTCCGGCAGTTAGAGGTAAGATAGCCAGTTCCTCCGTGGTTGAGGATTCCGGGTGAAGCTCACTTCCTCCTTTGGCCTGATCGTCACTTACCATCAGGTGAGATACAGGCCAAGAGCTTCCTCGTTGTGGATAAAAAAAAGTTTCTTGCGGNTTGTTAATGGTGTACTTAAATTAGAAACAAACAACACTACTACCGAATTAACATTTAATAACAGCCGTACACACACACACGCTTGATCATATACTGCGGCAGCAACGGCGCGCCGCGTCTCATTTGTATTTTGATGTGGAACACTTTTATGCGAGCAAAACGATGGGAAACGAGGAATGCGGGACATACGGGACGCCTCGGACGATTTGCGGGACTATTTTATTAAATATTGCAATTCGGAATTGCAACTGTCATTACGGGACGGTCCCGCAGAATGCGGGACGGTTGGCCGCCTTTATGATGTCGTCGGTCCACCTTGCGGGTGGACATCTCATGCTGCGTTTTCCAGTACGCAATCTAGTAATGCAGGATCCCACAATATTCGAATTACAAATTCGAATGGATCGGTTTTTTGCTGGACGCTACTCACGGGATGTTCGTAAAACCGCAATCAATCAAATGGACGGTGCCATTTTCGCATATAAGAAATATAATTAATTAATTACATCTTTACTAATATTGATACCACGAATAAAGTAAGGCAGTCGGTTGTTTATTTAAATACTAGCTTTTGCCTGCGGCTTCTGTTAAATTATAGCCTATGATATTAAGGGACAGTAATAAGAACAGTGCCAAAAAAAATGCCTATGTTATTCTGGGTTATAAATAATAATACTGTGAAGTTTCATTAAAATCCGTTCAGTAGTTTTTGCGTGAAAGAGTAACAAACATCCATCCCGACATCCAAACTTTCGCATTTATAAAATTAGTAGGATGTTTTAAAATATACATCGATCCAACCTGTAGAAATTAATGAAACTGATGTAGTGTGCTTTCAAATATCTTATCTGGTAATATCGGGGATTTACCGGTTTAGTTATTTCAGTGTAATTGAACTAGCTATTCAACTCGGCTTCGCTCGCGTCGTTGTTATTCTTTCACGGAAAGTCTCTATTTGTGAATACCAAAAGTATTATAATAATACTTATACCTGTCTTCGTTGCCAATATTGATTGATACAAATTCCATCTTTTATTTCATCCTCTACTTTTTCTTTATTTGCAATAGAAATTAGGCCTAGGTTTGTCCTTTTTCAAAGTCAATATCAAGGTCATCAAAATCGGTTCAGTAGTTTTTAGCGTGAAAGGACAGACAGGATTACTTTTGTATTTATAAATATTACGGATTTAATAAAATGTGTCTAATCTGACTTCAAGGTGACGCTTTCACGATACAAGACACGTTTTCTTTGCTACCGTATCATGAAAATTTTAAATTCAACTCCGTGGAGTATCATATTTGACACAAGAGTTTACTTAAAAACTTCAGCCATTTTGGAGATAAACAATTAATAATATACATACAGGGTGGAATTTTGTAATGCCACCTGGAGGGAAAGTATTCCTAATACGGTAGATAGAAAATTTTACTCAAAGGAAACATTCCTTAATTTAGAAAAAGTAATAGAACTGCATTCAAAGATTTCTAAAAATTTGCTTGCCACACCCGGGAATCGAACTAACTAAAATTTGTAAAAAATTACACCCTGTATTTTTATTGCATCGATCTGAAATCTCTCTAACAAACTTGATAAATCAAATGAAAGGAAAACCATGAGAAGATTAAGAAGATTGTATGGTTTGGAGTTATTTTCGAAAAAATTTCGAAAATCTTTGAATGCAGCCCTCTTTCTTTTCAAAAATAAAGGAATGTTTTCATTCAGTAAAATTTTCTATCTACAGTATTAAGAGTACTTTCCCTCCAGGCACGGTAATACTATCTATACAGTATTCCAACTCGGCCATATTTTTGAAATAAATGTCAACAGCCGCGCGGTACGTCACGGTATGACAACATGCGATAGGGCTGCCCACCATCAGACCCTATTTTCATTACATCTGCCTACTTAGAATTTCTATCTAGTTTTGTGAATGTATTTTGTGATTGTAATTTTTTTTTATTTTGACAAACAAAATAACTTTGTGAATGAAATAGGATAAAATGCATGTTGTTTTGTGATTAGCAGATTTAATTAAAAAAATGTATTTGTGTTAAGATTTAGTAACAAATCTTATAAATTTGCGACCGTAAAATGTATGCGCCTCGACTGAGGCGTACAAAATGCTTGATTATGTATAGGGTGTTAGGTAAATGGGTTTATAAGCCGACACTAGCCCATGTTAAAATGACGTGCATATAAATGGTATAGTAAGTCAGAAAATTGATATCATCCTTTTTAATAATTTTAATTTTCATACAAATCTGATTTTTAATTTTATTTTGTATGAAAATTAAGAAAAATAAAATGATGATATCACTGACTTCACCATTATCATTTATATGCATAATATGTTACCTATTTAGGTTTATAAGCCGACACTAGCCCATGTTAACAGGGTGTTAGGTAAATACCTAACACCCTGTATAAATAGGTACTTGTAATTATTTTTATTAAAAAAAGAGCGATTACTGTTTCAAAAACAACACATAGTCCGTGTTGTGGCACATTCGCGACACCCCCGACATTTGCATGTCGAGCGCATACCGAGATTTGAATTTCGAAGGAAAGCTCACGTTTTGTCCGTTTATATGAAGTTACAATACTGTATGATAGTATTACCGTGCTCCAGGTGGCATTTCAAAATTCCACCCTGTATAATACGAAAAACTTTACCGATTAACTATTTTCCTTTAACCATTCTTTTCTAATCAAAGGGCATTATCTACCAGTGAACTAGAGACGAACCCTCGCAATCTTATACAGTACACTCAATCGATAAGGCTATCACTATTATGAAGACAAATAACTCTACTTTATTGACATAACATCAGCCACAGTATCTGGAATCTCTATAATGGGGTGATCAGGGGAAGCCACAGTGTAACTGACAATAGTGACTGTGTTAACAGCATTGTTGTGTTCCGGCAGTTAGAGGTAAGATAGCCAGTTCCTCCGTGGTTGAGGATTCCGGGTGAAGCTCGCTTCCACCTTCGGCCTGATCGTCACTTACCATCAGGTGAGATACAGGCCAAGAGCTTCCTCGTTGTGGATAAAAAAAAGTTTCTTGCGCTGCTTCTTCTCAGCACTGGCCCATTTATTGTCCTGAAGCAGTGGTAGGGTTAATACTGGTACGTGTAAAAGTGCTTTTTAAAAGCCTACTTGCATAAATAAATGAGTTTTATAAGTTTTTAGTTAGGATAACTTATACCCTTAGTGCATTTTTTGCCCTTCTAATACGGTAGATAGAAAATTTTACTCAAAGGAAACATTCCTTAATTTAGAAAAAGTAATAGAACTGCATTCAAAGATTTCTAAAAATTTGCTTGCCACACCCGGGAATCGAACTAACTAAAATTTGTAAAAAATTACACCCTGTATTTTTATTGCATCGATCTGAAATCTCTCTAACAAACTTGATAAATCAAATGAAAGGAAAACCATGAGAAGATTAAGAAGATTGTATGGTTTGGAGTTATTTTCGAAAAAATTTCGAAAATCTTTGAATGCAGCCCTCTTTCTTTTCAAAAATAAAGGAATGTTTTCATTCAGTAAAATTTTCTATCTACAGTATTAAGAGTACTTTCCCTCCAGGCACGGTAATACTATCTATACAGTATTCCAACTCGGCCATATTTTTGAAATAAATGTCAACAGCCGCGCGGTACGTCACGGTATGACAACATGCGATAGGGCTGCCCACCATCAGACCCTATTTTCATTACATCTGCCTACTTAGAATTTCTATCTAGTTTTGTGAATGTATTTTGTGATTGTAATTTTTTTTTATTTTGACAAACAAAATAACTTTGTGAATGAAATAGGATAAAATGCATGTTGTTTTGTGATTAGCAGATTTAATTAAAAAAATGTATTTGTGTTAAGATTTAGTAACAAATCTTATAAATTTGCGACCGTAAAATGTATGCGCCTCGACTGAGGCGTACAAAATGCTTGATTATGTATAGGGTGTTAGGTAAATGGGTTTATAAGCCGACACTAGCCCATGTTAAAATGACGTGCATATAAATGGTATAGTAAGTCAGAAAATTGATATCATCCTTTTTAATAATTTTAATTTTCATACAAATCTGATTTTTAATTTTATTTTGTATGAAAATTAAGAAAAATAAAATGATGATATCACTGACTTCACCATTATCATTTATATGCATAATATGTTACCTATTTAGGTTTATAAGCCGACACTAGCCCATGTTAACAGGGTGTTAGGTAAATACCTAACACCCTGTATAAATAGGTACTTGTAATTATTTTTATTAAAAAAAGAGCGATTACTGTTTCAAAAACAACACATAGTCCGTGTTGTGGCACATTCGCGACACCCCCGACATTTGCATGTCGAGCGCATACCGAGATTTGAATTTCGAAGGAAAGCTCACGTTTTGTCCGTTTATATGAAGTTACAATACTGTATGATAGTATTACCGTGCTCCAGGTGGCATTTCAAAATTCCACCCTGTATAATACGAAAAACTTTACCGATTAACTATTTTCCTTTAACCATTCTTTTCTAATCAAAGGGCATTATCTACCAGTGAACTAGAGACGAACCCTCGCAATCTTATACAGTACACTCAATCGATAAGGCTATCACTATTATGAAGACAAATAACTCTACTTTATTGACATAACATCAGCCACAGTATCTGGAATCTCTATAATGGGGTGATCAGGGGAAGCCACAGTGTAACTGACAATAGTGACTGTGTTAACAGCATTGTTGTGTTCCGGCAGTTAGAGGTAAGATAGCCAGTTCCTCCGTGGTTGAGGATTCCGGGTGAAGCTCGCTTCCACCTTCGGCCTGATCGTCACTTACCATCAGGTGAGATACAGGCCAAGAGCTTCCTCGTTGTGGATAAAAAAAAGTTTCTTGCGCTGCTTCTTCTCAGCACTGGCCCATTTATTGTCCTGAAGCAGTGGTAGGGTTCATACTGGTACGTGTAAAAGTGCTTTTTAAAAGCCTACTTGCATAAATAAATGAGTTTTATAAGTTTTTAGTTAGGATAACTTATACCCTTAGTGCATTTTTTGCCCTTCATAAGTGCCACTTGTGGTCTAAACTGAATAAATATTATTGATTTTTTCGATCTTAGTGACTTATCAACTCTGAAAGGGATCAACATCGTAGGTATCGTCTTTCGCGAGCTGTCATCGCCTTTCGCGCGCTGTCAACCGCGATGCGAAACGTTTACGTTACGGTGCGGATAAGTGTGCGTTGCAGTATGGGGTTTCATACCAAAGACCACCTCGAGTTGATACGTATACAGTATGGTTATAAAGTGTTTTCAATTTTGCCATAATAACAATATTCATTATGGAAGAATTAAATGAAAATTCTGTAGATATTTGCTTGCTAACCACGCAGAATGACTGCATACGTACACATTATTTTATTGAATAAAATATGAAGATTCACGCCCGTATTTACAAATATTACTATGAAGTCTCACGCGCGTGGACGCACAGGGTGACACACGAACCAATCACAGAGCTCTATTCAACGCTGTGCGTTCGATTTGCTGCTTCACTTAAGCAAGCATCGTTTGTGAATACCGGGCGTTAGTGTAGCCATATGACTAAAGTTACTCACTGATTATTTTATTTATATTATAAATAAAATTATCAAGAGTTTCCAGTGTCAGCAAATTAACATTTTATGGAAATTGTTGGGGGAGGCCTTTGTCCAGCAGTGGACGTTATTTGGCTCAAGCATACATACTGACACGCTTACACTGTGGTATGGCCAGTAGTGATGATGGCCTATGGTGTTCCTATATTATTAATGGCTGACTTCCTATCAAAGAGGGAGTTTTATGTCAGATATTACTGTCTTTAGTATCACAACACTTTTATAATACAGATGACACTAAAGTAAACACTGTGGGCTCTTATTCATCTGTATTAAGTACTACTTATTACAATTAAAATGTGTAATGAGTGATTTGTACTATCCCAACTAATCCCAACTAATATTATAAATGCGAAAGTAACTCTGTCTGTCTGTCTGTCTGTCTGTCTGTCTGTTACGCTTTCCCGCTTAAACCTCGCAACCGATTTTGATGAAATTTGGCATAGAGATAGTTTGAGTCCCGGGAAAGAACATAGGATAGTTTTTATCCCGGTTTTTGAAACAGGCACGCGCGCGATAAAGTTTTTCTGTGACAGACAAAATTCCACGCGGGCGAAGCCGCGGGCGGAAAGCTAGTATCATTATATAACGTATAGCTTCCTAGAAACATAGGTAGTAATTTATGTTATGGAACTATGTCCTACTAATATCTAAATATACAAAACTCAAAGGTGACTGACTAACTGACTGACAGTGATCTATCAACGCACAGCCCAAACCACTGGACGGATCGGGCTGAAATGGCATGCAGGTAGATGTTATTACATAGGCATCCGCTAAGAAAGGATTTTACGAAACTCCACCCCTAAGGGGGGTAAAACGGGATCCACGCGTACGAAGTAGCGGGCGGCCGCTAGTTACACATAAAAATTCGAGGGATGACATTGACATTTATTTTGACGTGGTAGATAGAGCATAGACGGGCTGGAAGACGTAGCGTGGGCAGGCCTCCTACTAGGTGGACCGACGACCTGGTAAAGGTCGCGGGAAGAGCCTGGATGCGGGCAGCGCAGGACCGTTCATTGTGGAAAACCTTGGAGGAGGACTTTGTCCAGCAGTGGACGTCATTTGGCTGAAACGAACGAACGAACGAAGATGAAGCATACAAGTCTCACTGACGTTGGACCGTCTCAAAAACACCCTCCCGTGCCGCTCCCATACCTCAGGCACTGACTCAGTTATGCGCTAGTAGGGATTGCAATCCGGTCCGGCGGATCCGGTAATCCGGCGGATCCGGTAATCCGGCGGATCCGGTGTGTTTTTGGACCTACCGGATCCGGTGAGTCGGCGCCGGATCCGGTGGCGGATCCGGTAAAGCAGAAAATACGCGAACGTGAACTGGGAAAGTCGAGCGCGCGCGCATTTGCCAGATCGCTAGACGTGCCCGACACTACATTGCATTTTCCTCTGCAAAAAATAAATGCTTTTTGTTTTATTGTTTCTTAGGAGTCAGATTATTTCTTAAAAAGAACTGAAGTTGAATTTATAAGTACAAATTTAAAAGACTGTTTTGTTGATTTAAGTCTGTGTAAATTATTAATAAGAGTTTAATAGTATTATTACTTAAGTACTTTCAGATACTTAGATAAGTGAGAGTCAGACTGATTACTAACTTTATTATTTAAAATTTTCATAATTTTATTAGTACAAATAGTACGTACTTACCAAAAATTACAATTAATACCGAAAAATATAAATAAAAGTGACTTTATTTTCCATAAATACGTATTTTATTTGGGTGTGTAATGTATGATATAACTACATATCATATAATACTTAGAGGATATAACATCAAATTATATAAAATCATTTAATATAATAATCATTTACTATAATAAACGAATAATATAATTTTAAAACGAATAATTTTAAGACAAATAACTAACAACTGATATAAAATGGTTTGATATAATGAATGTTTTCTATAAAACTTACAATGTATATTATTTAAAACAAATAACATTCAAATCATATAAAAATAAAATGTCGAACAATCAAATGAGATAAAATTCTTTTCCTATAAAACTTAAATCATATAACAATAATTTTATATAAAGTTCAATTGTTATAATAAGCATTGCATGCAGCAAGCAAGCAAGCAAACAAGCAAGCTAGCAAACGAGCAAGCAAGCAAGCGAGCAAGCAAGCAACCTAGCAAGCAAGCAAGCAAGCAAGCAAGCAAGCAAGCAAGCAAGCAAGCAAGCAGGCAAGCAAGCAAGCAAGCAGGCATGCAGGCATGCAGCATGCAAATTTGACTAAAAACTTGAGACTTCTGTCACGGCTCCGGCACTGCGGGGCTCTGGCGGTCCCTCGCGTGCTAATCGTCGCAGATGGCTTTCGCTCGACACCGCGTCTTCGGCTTGCTGGCCGGCTTCGCCGGCCAGCCTCAGGCGCGGCGCCTCGCTTCCAGCCACCTGCTCCTCAGCCCGCGGGCCGCCTCGCCCCTCCGTGCCTACGCGCTTCTAAATTACACTCTAGGGGTAGGGCAGACAAGACTACGTGGAGTCGGTTTCACGGCGATTCGTTTTTGTCACTAAAGTCATTTATAAGTCAAGCTAAAGAAGAACACTAAAAGTTATATCTATCAGAAATTATATCAATTAAAGAGTATACCAAATAGTCGTTATAACAAATAATATTTATTTTATGTAATGGATATATGAAATATTATTTATATTAAACAAAATTACATCAAATGAGTCTTAGATTAAGTAAGGTTTATACCAAATGTCTTTATACGTTATGATTGGTATCTGAAATGACATTATTAGAAATGATTTATTATATGAAGTAAACATTATATGTTAAAAAATTATATCAAGTGTTATTATAACATACGTTTATTATACAATATGAACGTTATTGAAATGAATTTATATCATATAAACTTATATAAACTGTCACGCACCCATTTTATTTTTCTTTTTATGTACTATTATCAAAACTAAAAATCACTAAATACTAGACCAAATAACTTTGCAATCCCTATGAGCTAGACCTATTTAGTTGTTTAAAGTTCGTATCGTATCATTTAATCCTTTTATAGCCAGTTAATCACTGTTATTTTGCATTTTGTACAGCTACCACTGATATTTTTCTGATAATAATTGATGATGACAATATTATGATAAAACACTGATCTCACCGCAGTCGATATAAGAATATTAGTAAGTAATGTGAAATCATAATTTTATACATACAGGGTGACTTTGCAATTTTTTCTTTTCTTTTTTTAATTTTTTATTATTTTCTGTTTTTAATCGTGGTATTTTTCGCAAAATAAAACTGAAAATCTAATTCGCAGGTGCTCATATCGTAGTTTTTTTTAAGATAGGCTTATTGTCGCGCACCATTTTGTCTATCAAGCTTTGCAGTTATCTGTGTGTACGTATTTTTCTATGAACCAAGCAAATTATCCAAGTGTGTCCATTTATAAACCGCACGATACGGGAAAAATTGTAGGTAAAAATAAATAAAAATGTTTTCTTTACGTACTCTTCGATCAAGTTACTGATTCTGAGTCGACCCTAAAAATTTGGACACTGATTACAAAATCACCCTGTATAAATACCTAATGTATGCGAAGATAAAATATATCAGACTATAACACTTTTGTTACAAATTCGCACCTATTGCAATTACTTAAGATAATAAATAAAATAGCATAGGCATGTAAATGCCTGCTCCAATGGTAATCTTCGAAGAAAACACTTCTACTTATTGTTTTATACAGTGTGAGTCACGTTAAAGTATACATATGAAAATAGATGAAACTAAACCTATTTTTATCGACAAAAAAGAGGTCAAAAATTTTTTGAGATTTTTAAAAAAAAAAATATAGAATTTTTTTTTCTTCCAATTACTTATTATAAAGAAAACGTTATAACTTTTAAACTTTTAACTTTTAAAATCAGGATATACCGCTTAGTTCAAAAGTTATTACCTTTTCTTTACAATAAGTTATTGGAAGAAAAAAAAATCTATAAAAAATTTAAAAAAAATCTCAAAAAAAAATTGACCTCTTTTTTGTCGATAAAAATAGGTCTAGTTTCATTTATTTTCATATGTATCTGTCGATTTGCAAAGGTTTGCAAAATTCATTAGGACAATAACTCACGCAGACTGGGTTACACCATCTTACTTTAACTTTGACAAAAGTCAGAAATCTGTCAAATTCCATACAAAACACACCGGTTGTCGTTATAGTTACGGTCAAAGTTAGGTGGTGCAACCCAGCCTTATTGTTCTATGAATTAATGTCACCGAACACCAATTTTAAGGCAAAAAAGACTATTTGAGACCATTCCCCAATAATTCGAAATCAAAGATTTTTTAATAAGACATGGTTTTAAAAACTTAATTAATTTTAATTTGCCTGTAAATTAAGATTTTTGGTTGCATTGTAATTGAAACAAGTAGATTGAGTTGAAAAAATTGTGACGTCACTTACTTGTATTGCCATACAAAATCTGTGGGAGAGTCTCGTTTTGACAGTTTTAAAAAGCACATCACTAATTGGATGTGTCGACACGTCTATTGTGTCAGTAGACTCCCTATGGGATTGACCGCCATAAAATGGTGTAGATCCTGGCTACACATGAGTTGCAGCGGTGTGAACGAGAGGTGGGAATAGTCCCGTTACCAATGAGATTGCTTGTCTGCCGGATACTATAATTAATGTACTTTCCCCCGGGACAAACTTGACCTTCATTGGTTGGGTTTCTATGGCGGTCAAGCTGTATATCCTGGCTACACAGGAGTTGCAGTTATGGGAACGAGAGGTGGGAATAGTCCCGTTATCTGCCGGATCTTACGATAACCTAAATAAAATTACAATAGAAAAACAAAGCGTGCTAAACAACGCAGTATTATCGGCAGTTCGTAAACACCCAAGGTCGATTCTCTGATGATAAACGAAAGTCAAGTGCTAGAGACTTTGCTATCGTAAAATATTAATATCCTATTGGTTTGGGAAGAATGTGGAGATAGCCCGATAATGCACTCGACAAAACGGAAGCACCATATATGGTAATGGAATATCAAGATACGAATAGTTCCTAGGTGTGACACACGAATCCAAATATGACTTCATTCAATGAGGGACTTTTTGATACTGCACCATCTAGTCCCAAACTAAGCAAAGCTTGTACTATGGGACCAGACAACGGATTTAAAAATACTTAAAAATCATCATCATCATTCAGGCATTAAATCTCCACTGCAAGAGACCCACCCTTTCTAACCAACAAATTAAGGATTTGTCATACACTTCCCAAGCTGGCCAGACTGGTTACTTCAAAAAATATACCGAACTTGTTTTGTAAATCATCATTTCAGCCACATGACGTGACGTGAACATAGGCCTCCCCCAATGATTACCACATCGCAAACATACTATGATGTTATAGTTTTGTAAATAAAAACAAAACTCCCATGGTAGAGCGACGATCTGGTGAAGGACCGGTGCTTGTGTAAATCCCTGCCTTTTTAATGGAAGGCATTATGTTTAAACGATATAGTAAAATATACAGTTAAATATACATGAACTTGTACATGCACACGTGCTTTGGATTGAGTCTTGTCACTGTATGAGTATGATTACAAAACACAATTTAGTAACTTAAAAATTACATAAGTAATTCTGAACTCAACCCAAAACCAGTTACTCAGTTAATTCTTTAATACCAATGTAACCCCCGGTTGCTTCTTTTTAGGGTTCCGTACCTCAAAAGGAAAAACGGAACCCTTATAGGATCACTTTGTTGTCCGTCTGTCCGTCCGTCTGTCAAGACCCTTTATCTCAAGAACGCGTGAACATATCAAGCTGAAATTCACATGAAATACTCAGGTCTATTGTCNAGATATGTACCATCCTAGACTGCATCCCACTTAACATCAGGTGCGATTGTGGTCAAATACCTGCCTTGTCATGCATAAAAAAAAAGTAGAATATGAGCAAGCTCAAGCTAAAATCATTAATTAAGTAGTATTCAAAATAAGTCGACCGACAATAATGTAATTTAGAATTATGTTATCACTTAGCGACGTGTGATGTACCCGTAATATTTGTATGACTAAGCGACGCGTGGTAGCACTAAAGGCTGATTTACACGTATTAAGTAGATAAGTAGGTAACTAAGTTTTCTAGATGACCCACGCTGAACTGTCCCACCAAACTCAAAGACAGGGGGGCGCTACCATCGTTCAACTATATGGTTTCCAACATGGCAAAAATCGGAACCAGCGATCCGGTATTGACGGTGGCGCCCCGCTGTCAATGTCATGGATAGGACAGTTCAGTATTTTGGAACTATAACTTGATTTTTCTGTCAAGTTGACGGGCGGGGCTTGTCACTTGACACGTTTTGACAAGCAGTTTCATAGTAAACAAGAGCTTGGACGCTTGGAATTAAGTTAAGCTCTGTACTTATGTATTTTGTGGTTATGGTGACTGAAATAAGGCAATTCCTTCTATATTATTATCCAGGAACTTCCCACGACCTTTACCAGATCGTCGGTCCACCTAGTGGGGACCTGCCCACGCTACGTCTTTCGGCGCGTGGTCGCCACTCTAGAACTTTTCTGCCCCAGCGGCCATCAGCTCTACGAGCTATGAGTCCCACCCACTGCCACTTAATTTTAGTCAATCTGTGGGGTATGTCGGTCACTTTGGTGTTCGTTCGGTCCAATTAGGTAGGTCCAACTTCGAGAAAGAGGTCAATCGTCGAATCCAACTCGACTGGGCAGTGTTCGGGAAGCTTCGCGACATACTCACGTCCGAAAAACCGCAGTGTCTCAAGACAAAAGTCTTTGACCTGTGTGTTGCCAGTAATGATAATTATAGATACGTGGTCGCTTACTATGGGCCTCATAAGAAGGCTCAAGGTCACCCAAAGGGCAATGGAGCGTGCTATGCTCAGAGATTCCCTGCGTGATCGAGTCAGAAATGAGGAAATCCTTAAGGAAAAAACCTAATATTATTAATTAATCAATTTTGTTCGATTCATAATTAATATTGTGTGTTTGTTTGTTTCAGATAGCACCATGCCGTCCAATAAGGATTATAACAGCAAAAATCACTTCGCTCGTTCTTTCTCTAACAGTTAGTATTTTTAACTTAATTTTTCTTTTGGTATGATACTGAACGCATGCCGCTACCATTCGATCAACATGGAAATCATTGTAGGAGGCCTATGTTCAGCAGTGGACGTCCTATGGCTGAAATGATGATGATGATGATGATTAGATTATAGGTCTAGCCCTTATAAGGCCCTAAGACCAAGGTACATCTTTTGTTCATTATGCAATATTCCTGCACCAAAACAACCGCAAACCATATCGTATGATGCAGTGGGTGTATCATCGATAAAGCTTAGTACTTTGGTATCTTTATTCCAATGTCGTCTGTAACGTCACATTAAGTTGTTGGCTGATTGTAATTGGTTGAAAGAACTGTGTCGTGCGACAAGTATATACATGTACAAGATAAACACTGTGGCATCTTAGGGCTTGTTCCATGGCAATCCAGTAAATGTAGGACTGTAAACTGGACTGTCATGTAAAGGCACGCGTATTTTTAACATTTGCAGTGAGGTATTCTAAGGCTGAGTTGCACCACCTAACTTTGACGATAAGCGATGCTTTTTGTTTGGATTTTGACAGATTTTTGACGTTTGTCAAAGTTAAAGTAAGATGGTGCAACCCAGCCTAAGATTTTCTGAGTCTATGATGGTAAAAGTAAGAAATGAACGAAGATCGTAGAACAATTTTGACTTTTACGATTGAATTTGGTAAATCTTAGGATTTACTGGAAAATTTTTAGATCGACCGGTGCATGGGCTTTTATAGTAACACCTAAACGGATTTATCATTTCAAGTTTAACACTATAGAATGTTATTTATTTATTTAAATACTTTATTGCACACACATAAGAATGTTACGTACAAAAAGGCGAGCTTAATGCCATAAGTCATTCTCTACAAGCTGATCTTGAGCAAAACGAAGAATTTGATGTTATGATGTTTGCTATAGGTGTTTTTTTACAACAAAAATGTAGAGTTACAGTACTGTCAATATTATTGTCGCTTGCTTCGTGTAATTTAAGTTTCACATGTGATTATTATAATCAGAAGTACTTCGGATTGCATAAGATTGGTAATTCATTTATGGGAAAANGCCAAATGAAAATTGCATTGCCAATGCACGGTCCTGCGCCGCTGCCCGCAACTCGTCAGATCGTCGGTCCACCTAGTAGGAGGCCTGCCCACGCTACGTCTTCCAGCCCGTTTTTTGTTCATTATGCAATTTCCCTGCATCAAAACAACCGCAGACCATATCGTATGATGCAGTGGGTGTATCATCGATAAAGCTTAGTACTTTGGTATCTTTATTCCAATGTCGTCTGTAACGTCACATTAAGTTGTTGGCTGATTGTAATTGGTTGAAAGAACTGTGTCGTTCGACAAGTATAGACATGTACAAGATAAACACTGTGGCATCTTAGGGCTTGTTCCCATAGCAATCCAGTAAATGTAGGACTGTAAACTGGACTGTCATGTAAAGACACGCGTATTTTTAACATTTACAGTGAGGTATTCTAAGGCTGAGTTGCACCACCTAACTTTGACCGTAACTTTGACGATAACCGATGCTTTTTGTATGGATTTTGACAGATTTTTGACGTTTGTCAAAGTTAAAGTAAGATGGTGCAACCCAGCCTAAGATTTACTGAGTCTATGATGGTAAAAGTTCGAAAATAACGAAGATCGTAGAACAGTTTTGACTTTTACCATTGATTTTGTCAAATTTTAGGATTTACTGGAAAATCTTTAGATTACGTACAAAAAGGCGAGCTTAATGCCATAAGTCATTATCTACCAGCTGACCTTGAACAAAACAGAGAATTTGATGTTATGATGTTCGATTCCCGGCCGAGCAGAAATTGAAATGATGAATATTAATTTCTGTGACGGGTCTGGGTGTTTTTTATGTATAATATGTATGTATTTACAAAAAAGTATTTCAGTATGTTTATATCCGTTGCCTATATAGTACCCATAGTACAAGCTTTGCTTAGTTTGGGGCTAGCGGCGTGTAGTGTAAAATGTCCAAGGATATTTAATTATTATTTATTTTTACTATAGGTGTTTTTACAACAAAAATGTAGAGTTTTTTTATTTTTTATTTATGTAGAGTTACAGTACTGTCAATATTATTGTCGCTTGCTTCGTGTAATTTAAGTTTCACATGTGATTATTATAATCAGAAGTACTTCGGAGTTTTATCAATGGTGCCACTGAATCGTACGATGTGGTATGTAGTTACATATAGATCTTAAGTTACATTTGTAACTTACTATGTTTGTCGTTTAGTTTATAATAAGACTGTTTCCAAAATTATTTACTCTTGATTGATTTTTGATGAATTCTCATGATATTTATTTTTAAAACTTTGTTGCCCACTACATCACAAAAGGTAGTGATGAACTCTATGCAATAATAGTATTTACTTCTTCTTCTGTTCAACCTTTGGTAATATAAAAGATTACAATATGTAGGATATTTACCCCCTTACTAATAAAACTTACACGCTTGTTGATCAGTGTTTTAAAATGACGTTTAGTATAGAAATGTCATTTTAAAACAGTTATCAACAACTGTGTAACTTTTTATTAGTAAGGGGGTTAATGAAATTGGAAATCAAACAACAAACAAATCACAATCAGAATGCTACTTTGACACTGGATGAACCCAAGTCAAATATTTGCAACAATATTTCTGTTAGATGTTTAAGGGTAGGTAGTCTTTGGCACTTTTTGCGTTTTTGGTTAAATTACCTAATAATGTGCTCACTGTTGATTGAACTTTGGAAGATCTGAGCGCAAAGGGCGTTTGATTGCAGTCTGCTGATGGATACAGTCTGCTACGAAACGTGAAATGCGAGAGATCAAACAATACAATTGCATACTATGTTTTGTTGATCCCCTTGAGTCGATGGACTATTGAGTTAATGAGGGCTATGAATGTGACTATTGGTTGGGATTTGGTTCTTGAGGTTTATAAGGGTCAATCCGTAAATTGTTACATGCCATCTCGTGCTCATGTCGGAGTCTGCTAAATATTGGGCAGTCTCGCATGAGATGGTCAATATCCTGTACCCAACATTAATGAAACAAACTAAGGCGTAACAGCGTATTACAGTAGAATCTCGATTATCCGGACTTCGATTATCCCGATATCCGATTATCCGGACTCAATCTTGATGGCTCTAATTAACGATTTAGGGTCTAGAACCATCAATACGGCATCGCGGCACAGCGCCGCCTGTGATACGGCTCGGCGCTGCCACCGAACACGGTACAGACGTCGTCTTGGTTCATTGTTAATAGAAATTGGTTCACCCAATGGTCTAAATGATGTAAATGAACCATTTTCTAGAAGTAAAAAGTTAATTATTGTCCGATTTTACTTTGAAATCGATTATCCGGATTTTCGATTATCCGGAATACCCCTGGTTTTAATTGATCCGGATATTCGGGATTCTACTGTACACTTGAACATTTCGACGGGTTCATCCAGTGTCTAAGTAGCTTAGATGGAAGAGCAGTCCTCCGACAAGCGAAAGGTCGTGGGTTTCTTGAAATAGATTTGTCTAAACACTATTTTAATGAGCATCTTTGTTCTATTCCAGATGACACCAGCATGTCAGCTAAAGTATACCACCACGCCACAAACCTCATGCCACCGACCCCACCAGTATCCCCTACGGGTCTAGCACCCTCGTTTCCTACGGGCAAGTCTTCCACCAGCACCTGGGGCCGGCAGAACAGCCAAAACGGCGGGAAATACTCATGACAAGATGGCGGATATAAACGCAAGATGGTGGAAAACAAAATGGCCGACGATTGCGTGGTGACGTTGACACGGGTTCCTGCTGAAATTATTTTGAACAAAAAATACTATTTACATTATGCACATGACATTTATTAGGCGACTCAATTTTAAATTAGTGATTGTCGATAAAATGTAATTTACATCAACATTATTCCATTGATAAATTGATAATGTTGGTAGGTAGGTATTTTATCTTTAAAATTCGGTCTTGACTCTAAACTACCTACTCTATTGAACGAAATCCGTTTCGATTTTAAACTATGTAGTCTCTTTTGTATAGATGAGCAGTAGGTATTGTCAATATTTTCAGAAGGGCTGGGAATATTGGCTGGCACTATGCGGGAATGACCCAATCTAGGGTAAAGTTCCCGAAAACAGTCCATCTCTACTTTTTTTCATCATTTTATTTATTGCACCAATAAGATGCAATATTTTAAGTGTAGTAAATAAACTAAACACGTTATCTATAAGTGAAATGGGTTTCATGTACCTATTTTCCATGACATTGTTATTGTGTTTGGACTGCTCAAGGTTCTTGTACTACGCAATTTATTAACCACACTGTTTAGTAAATTAGGCATTCCTCTTTTATCGATTATTAATAATACATGTTTGTCCTTTTTCCAGACCGCATGTCAATGATATTGATAAGATAAAATGTAGTTACACGTCATCGTACCTAATTGCTTGTGAAATTTTTGGAGAATAGATCTTTCTTTCATTTTAAAAATTATAAGTTTGCTCCAGTAGTATTTTCAATTTTATTTGTTTTCTTTCGCATTGATAAACTAATAAAATAATGTATTAAAAGTTTAATAACTTACATGTTGTACATGTTTCGAAAATCCGAATATTTTAGGTAAAATAATATTTGTAAAATTTTCAAAAAAAGTTACCATTTATAAATTTAATTCCTTTTTTTCCTATTTATGTCAATAATTTTATTAATTTTGTACACAGTATTGACTTGGAAAATGCTGGCTGTAATAAAAGTTGAATTAAATTACTAATAATACATTATTGTAATAATAATACATTATATCAAGTGTATTTTAGGTTAATACTCATTTATAGTTTGTAAGTACAATAACTTAGAGTGATTTATAATAATAAAGTAGTTTAATGAATCATTATTTTAAAGTGCAGTCGACAGTACATAAGACGATCGATACCGAAGTATTTAAAAAAAATAGAACCTGTTACATACGTTGTCTAGTACCCATAGTACAAGCTTTGGAAGTTTGGGACTAGCGGCTTCGTGTAAAAATGTCCAATAATATTTATTAATTTAATTACATAAAGTACAGTCAGCGTCAAATAGTACGTGACACCCGAAGTGGCCAAAAAACCTTATTCCAATTTTAACAAAGACGTATTGCAAACTTTTTGGCTAATTTGGGTGACACTAACCATTCACTTGACTGTACTACAGTGTTCAGCCGTATGTAGCACGTTTTTTTCGCAAAAAAATCTAAAAAAAACTGCTCTATCATT
Organism: Ostrinia furnacalis; assembly: GCF_004193835.3. NCBI lineage: Eukaryota > Metazoa > Arthropoda > Insecta > Lepidoptera > Crambidae > Ostrinia > Ostrinia furnacalis. Next base: position 159,313 of record NW_021133543.1, on the reverse strand, counting down.
TCTGATTTGGGTTAGTAGTAGTTTCGCACGAGCGTGCGAAACGTCCCCTTTCAAAAATAATATTTTCTTAATAGGCGTTCCACCCGGATGTATTGAATAATAGTTCTCTTTCGAGAACTAGTAGTATGATAAAAAAATATTATTATTGAATTTAAAAAGGGGATGTTTCGAATTTCGTGCGAAACTACTACTAACCCTCTGATTTGACTAGACTATAATAATAAGCTAAAATAAAAAAAAAACCTAGTCGATAATAATGCAACAATAATGGTGCCAGATATCGCAGCTTGATGTGTACTTGTGTCGTCATCTGTACCATCTCTTCTCTCATTACAATATTATTAGAATAATAGTATTATAATAATAATTTTAAATGGCATGGTTTTTTTCTCACACTATCATCACTTATGAACTTGAAACTTTTGGAAGTTGAAGGCTGGGATTAGGGATGTTTCCTGGGTAAAAAGCAAGTTTGAATTAGTCCGTCAGTTAACTTATCAAAAAATACTAGAGACGTATTTTTCAATTTTTCAAACTAATAAAAATGAAATATAAAGCGCGCTAAGTTCAAAAGAAGAGACCCTTATGTATAGCACTTGTTGACGTCACGTGGAACTTTGACACACCACACAGCTTCGTAATTACTAGTTTGATTGACGAAATAAAAATATACCTACGTGTCGAATATTTTTTGATAAATACCTAATTGACGGACTAAAAGTTTTTTTGTAGGAAACTAGCCTGAAGGTTGAATACGCAAAACTGAAACTGCACGTAGACGTATCGTATCCGGATCTTCTTATCGCCGTAGTATGGTTCGTTATGACGTAGGCACCGCCGAGGGCTTGGCACTGACGCGAGTATAAGATTATCGTTATCACAATTTATTTATGTCGTGACGTAATTGCCGAAAAAAGGCGCGATCTTAGCCACGAAGGCTTACGAATAGAGCTGATTGGACAAAGCTTTCGTAATCGCTTCGATAAATTTAATTCATTTGGAGCCCAAAATATCGATAGGTGCTCTAAATGGAATAGACCAGGTGCTATTCACGCAGGTGCTATTTGAGCGGGTGCTCAAAGTGGAATACGTCATGTCTTTGTTGTCCATTTTTTTTTGCACCAGACTATATTAGGGAAATGTCATTTAAATGGGTACTGAGTACTGACAGTGTGGTGGATGGAATGAAGTAATGACGGCTATTTGTATGTGGGAAGATTCTTCTTCTTTTTGACCTGTCGACAAACCTACACAGTGTCAGCCCAAAACTCCGCTACAAGAGTGGCGTTGTCAGCAGCTTTCATAATTTTCCTGCGTGCAGTTGTTTGGGCACGCAGGGCACAACATCACGTGCTTCTTCGACTGAGTAACAAAACCGCACTTGCACCCCATGATTGAGCCATCCAAGAATCCTAACCTGATTTATAATGTTATTTAGGAGTATTACTGAAGGAATGACATTGTTACTGGTATAATGCAGGCCTTCGTTATGTAAAATTATTATGAAATCGGCTAGTTATTATGTGAGAAGAAAACCTGCCTGAATATTGTGTAATGTCACGTTTTAGTGACATATATAGTCTTATGTATTTGTTTGTATTATATTTATTTAGAGGAATAAAATCATTGAAGACATTATGTGGTATTTTATTCTTTATTCTAATTCTGGTGTCAAATTTCATACCACCTTAGGTCCGGAACAGACGGTGAAACGCAACTGCAACGAAACTGCAACTGCTAGTTACTTTTGAGTTGCATCTAAGTTTCTGCCATAGCGTCCGTTGAGAGACCACACATGACGCGACCAGTTTGAAACTTTCAGTTTCAGTTTCATTCATCAGAATCATCACAAAGTTGCAGTTGCGTTTAACCGTCTGTTCTGGGGCTTACGTGTTAGATTTTTTAAAATCAGAGTACGGATAGACATACAAATACCCGTATTCACAAACGATGCTTGCTTAAGTGAAGCAGCAAATCGAGCGCACAGCGTTGAATAGAGCTCTGTGATTGGTTCGCGTGTCACCCTGTGCGTCCACGCGCACTGTGAGATCTCATAGTAATGTTTGTGAATACGGGCGATATTTTCTGACACTCAACATTCGTGCGACAGTGCTGCCATCTATTACATCATGTTAAACGTAACATCGTACTATCTATCTATTTGTGTTCGTAAACGGTGTAATTATGATAAAAAAAACTGTGTGGTAGCGTATTATGGAATTTATGGATATAGTGTAGGTAAGTAGGTATACCTACTTGATATCTTTCTTACTTGCATTAGTAGTAGGAAAGGCACAAAGGACCGAAAAACGCAGCGTGGGACGTCCACCCAGAAGGTGGACCGACGACGACCTGATAAAAGTAGCAGGAAGGCGATGGATGCAGGCCGCTGCCAACCGTGCGATGTGGAGGTCATTGGGGGAGGCCTAAGTTCAGTAGTCCGTCCTGTGGCTGAAATGATGATGATGATGATGAAGGCACAAAGCGATAAGAATGGAAGAGCGCTGTAAAATGGTCATATTACATTGGTTATTGAGTTTTATTTAGGAAGTCTGATAATACAGTTCAAATTAAAGAGTTTAATACTATAGCCCAAATATTGAAAGGATGTAAGCAATAAGGAAAGAATAATGATTTATTGATAGCAAAATTTTTGTAGATATTCTGTTGATAGCAAGACGGTTACTTACTTATATTTACATGATTAAGTAGCTTTGATAGCCCCATAGGCTTATTGTTATCTTTCGGAGAGTCATATTATTATCAAAATTGCATTGATTATGTAGAGTAATTTTATGAAAGAATAGCTTTCAGCCCACGGCTTCGCCCGCGTGAAAATAGTGTCACAGATCGGCATAAATTATAGCCTATATGTTATTCTGGGCTATAAACAAACAGATCGGCATAAATTATAGTCTGGGTTACAAAAAATAATACTGTAAAGTTTCAACAAAATCCATTCAGTAGTTTTTGCGTGAAAGAGTAACAAACATCCAGACATCATGACATCCAGACATACAAACTTTCGCATTTATAATATTAAGTAAGATTAGGTACAAAAAGACTAGAAAATTTTGGAAAAAATTCTATTATGATTTGAAGACATTCTAAATACCTAGCTTTTATTAATAGAATAGGCTAGATGACATAATTTCGATTATTTGTCCTTGATTTTTGCACTATAAGTAGTTGTAAAAATCCTAATTTAATTTTGTGATGGAATTTATACATATATACTTTGTCAGCCTACAGCATACCTCATAGATTTGAGGATTGCTATTTTCGTAGATTTCATATTATGTTGTATTCTCGTATGTATGCAGTTCGTTTGTATCGAAAATCTTCTAATTTTTAGTTTTTCTACCTATTAAACGTATTCCTTAATGGCAGGCAGTGACATCTTGTGTGCAGTTATGACAATAATTATTGATTTGGGATTGTAGTTCCTCCAAAACCCACTAGGTGTCACTGCTCGTAGTATGGCGCCATCTACTTGAAATGTGACGAACTAAAATGATCCGTGCTATTGACTATGCTATAGATCATTGATTTTTTATTCAAATTCTATAAATACAACGATAGATGGCGCTTTCGAAATATTTTTATATAATTACTTAATTATTTCAAGGGATTTAAGACAATTATTTTATTAATTACCGAAATGTAATCAAAATTTTAAAGAAAATGATAAATTAATGGCAAACACTTTATGGATTAAGGATTCAAAATGGAGCTGACATATTATGTTGATAAAAGCCCCAAATCAAATTAAAAAAAAATGGATTCGTGCGGTTTGCATATAATTGTCATATTATTTAATTATACGAGGTATTTACTGAGATCAATTTTATAAGTCTATTCAAGTAATGAATTAATGAAAGATGACGATATCTGTAAAAATGTGACTACCTACTGATACTTTTTGGAAATGTTGGTTTTGAAAATGAGTAGGTACCTACATAGTTTAAATAAGTTGTTTACTAGCTTATCAGTTGATATGAAAGATTTTTCACTTAAAGCTCTAACAAAATTGTAAGGAAACAAAGATCATCTCCACACTCCATCATTAATTTTTAAAATTTCAAACTCATCTCGTACTTTTTCCCTAATTTATAACTGGCGATAAAGGAATTATTCAGCCGGGTCGTAGGTTCGGTTCCCGTTATCTTTCAATGCGATGAGCTTCCTTTTTTATTAATTAGAAGTAGGAAATTAAGAGGGAAAAAATGGCCGACTCTTTTGACATTGGCTTTCCAATTTGCAGTTTCGTGGTGATTTTTGTCAGTGGCTTGTTTAGAACATTTGTTTGAACGATAATGTTTTTGGTTGTAAAGTCGATGAGTATCATTAAACAATACTATTTTTGACCTACTTCTTCTAAGGAGTTCTATGTTCGCCAGCACATTAATTTTTTAATGTATGTCAGTTCATATATTCGTTCTTTGATTGACTGAAAACTAAGAAACCTAATTGAATTTAGTCGATTTTTTGTAATGTGGTGCTGATAAAAGATTCAGTGGAATAAATAAATAATGCATTTATTGCCTTCGAACCATTAAACATAGGTACAGGAAGGTAAATTATAAATCTTGAAACATTTTCCTCAAAATAATCAAAAACTTAAGGGGCCTTTCAAGTTAGCTCGACCTTATTTACTTATTGAACTATATTTTTACGCCAATGCATCAAGTTAAATACCTATTGTTAACAGAACATCTTAAACTTAACTGCAACTAAAAATTTTACTTTTTGATGCACTGTAGTCACTAGATATTTTGTAGTCACAATTTTACGGGATTTGTGCCCATTTTCACCATCAAACCCTAATTTTTAAGTGACCCTTATGGTAACACATAACAGGAATTTTGTTTTCATAGGGGTCACTTAAAAATTTGGGATTGATGGTGAAAACAGGCATGAGATCATTATAAACAACAAACAATTTAAAAGACGTATATCTGTTTCGACCTAAGGTATCCTCAAGAAAACAGCACTTTATATCTGCTTCCCAAACCTCCCCTCTTTCCTCAATAAATATCATTGCAATACATAAATTCCGATAAACATTGAAAAACTTTGCGTTCTCAAAACACGAAAGTTCGTAATTAAAATTGCCGACGATCATAAATCCATAACTTTTAAGATATTTTAAATTAAAATGCTATCTCCACCTAACTTGGACAATAACGGTAAAGTATTGACCGTAGATAGAATTCAGATAGTCATAAATTTTGGAGTTGGGGCGCTTTAAAATATTTATGTTAATTGAGGAGATAGTACCTACTCTTTTTGCTTCAATTAATATTAGAACAGTTCTAATTACTATAAGAATACGAACTTGAAAATAATTAAAAATGATAAAAAATTGTTTTCTTTACGTAAATCGATAAAGTTACTGATTCTGAGTCGCTGATAAAAATTTGGACACTGATTGCAAATTCACCCTGTATACCTACTTACTTTTAAATTGATTACGTAATAAATGATATCCAGGTTACTCCTATTTTGGACACTGATTGCAAACTCACCTTGTATACTTACTTGTGCATTTATTAGTTTGTTAATGAATTAGTTCTAGGCAATAATATGCAGTAGTATGACAGTAAGTATAATAATACTAAAAGTAGGGCAGGAGTCAGTTCTAAATCAGAACCTGGATAATCAAGATGAGGCACTAACTGCTTTACTGCTCGGCGTATACTGAGAGGACAAAACTCCATGTTTAGCCGTAGAGTGAAAAAATTGGAAATCAAAGTGGTACACTTTATGAAGCGGAAAAAGGGACAAGGTTTACATATCTTAAAAGTATCAAAGTAACTTTATTGATTAATAAATAATAAGTATTTTTTACTGCGACTTTGCAAGCTGAAGCGGCAATGGGCAGGGCACATACCTAGTTGACGGCCGATAGGGCAGCAAGGTTCTGGAGTGGATGCCGCGTGCCGGAAAACGCAGCGTGGGACGTCTACCCACAAGGTGGACCGACGACATCATAAAGGTAGCAGGAAGGCGCTGGACGTAGGTCGCTACCAACCGGGCAACATGGAAAGCATTGGAGGAGTCCTATGTTCAGCAGTGGACGTCCTATGGCTGAGATAATGATGATGAGACTTTGCAAGTATTGAAATAATTACAAAATTTTATGTACCTACTACTAAATCAAACAAAACCTGACAAAATTTGATTAACAAGTTCCTCCTCTAACAAAACTCATCATCATTATTTCAACCTATCCTGACGGACGACTTTTGGACGGAAGTATCCTTAAGAGAAAAGAAAACACCAGAAAGAACGTTCTCTAGCTTGTTTTTTATCAAGCTACAGCTAGCTATGCAAAAAAAAAAAATGTTTAAGCGTTTTCAAGCCGCACTGGCCGCTGCCCCTTAACAATACTATCAATAAGACATTACGTTTCAACCGCATGCATTCTTTAAATATTGAAACTGAATTGATCCTTGCTCAAGCGTTTTGAAACTATTCTGCGCGTTTTCAGACCTCACCAGCCGCAGGCCCTTGACCGCTACGTGTCAATTATTTTTCTTGAATCTCGACTGATCCATACTCGAGCGTTTTCAAGCCACACTGGCCGTTGTCCCTTAACAATACTATCAATAAGAAATCACGTTTCAACCGCATGCATTTTCTATTATTAGCCGTTTGATTGCAGCCCATTGCTCGAGTTATGACAGTCTAATATTAGCGATGACAATACTATAGAACGCTTTCTCAATGAATCGATGCGTGGGTTAAATGTATCAATATGTTATTGGATGAAGTCATGCAGTTCGGTCGTTTTAAGTGTAACAAAGTGGATGGTGACAGTTCAGTCACCTTTTAGGTCAATGGTAGTAAAGCTTGGCAAAAATGAGAATTTGAAGCAACTTGAAAATTGTGATTCTACAATAGAGAAACATATTTTTGATGGAACTAGGAAATGTTTCAGTAGATAAGTGAGCTGAATATGCTCCTATTTTCCGCCATGCACTTTTTCTACTGTACTTACTTAGTTAAATTAATTTTAATTTCATAGAAAAACAAGCATTTTCTATGAAAACCCTCCTTCAGGCGCAGTCGGGTAAAAAATGGCGACTTATAGTATGAACAAGGTGAATTACTATTTAACGTCAAATATGTTGGAGACTCGACGAAATATAGTTAACAGGTCTACGACTCTGAAAACGTAGTAGTAGGACACCCATCGGCTTGTTGAACCGATAACCCCAAGTAGACGATAGATGAATAAAGCGGAAAATCGTGCATTTTGGCGTTCTGTGGAAGAAGTTTATGTCCAGCAGTGAACTTAGGCTGAAATGATCATCTTTCTAATAATGTCTGGATGTTAACATGTTTGTTACTCTTTGTTAAAATACTCTTTCACGCAAAAATTACTGGACTGATTTTGAAGAAACAAAGCTAGTTGATAAAAATTTTATGATCATGCACTGACCCCACCGAGGGACAAACCCATAACTGATGTCTATCTAGCTTTATGTGATTTCCATCTTTTATTTGAACGTACTTTCAATTTTGTCTGAAAAACCACTCAAATGACAAAAACTAATTCCCGTTTCTGTCTTTTTCAAATACCTAATGCAACGCGAAACTTTAAAATTAATTGAGGAAGAAAATATTTATTGATCGTTAAAAAGTCTAAAACTAGGCCACGACATCTAGTTTCTTTCTCACACCCATTAACATGACATGCACAGTGAGTCATCAATTGATTTGGAGCAAAATAATTCGATTGAGAACAATTTCGGCGCTCACTACTATGGGAACGTTTTGATGGTTCAAGGATGCATGCAAAAAGATATTAGATTGTTTGTCTGTGTTGTTGTATAAACGTAAACACTGTTAACACAATCGTTGGCAGTTGTGACAGGCTTAATTTCGTTGCGGGTCCAATGACAGTTTAACTTTCCCCCAGGACAAACTTGACCTTCACTGGTTGGGTTATTGGCGGTCAAGCTGTAGATCCTGGCTACACAGGAGTTGCAGCGGAGAGAATAGTCCCGTAGTTGTGACAGGTGCAAATAGCACCTATGACAAAAAATGTGCATAAGCATAATCTAAAGTTTACAAAGGAAGTACCCACCTATCTACCTACATCATGGGATAATTATATTTTTTTTAGTTAATGCACAACTAAAAATTAAAATAAAACAAACAAAATCGACTAAAACTGACAGCGAATTAGTTACACAATTTTCTTGTTTTACAAAAAAGCTTCACAACGCTAAACCTCAGTGTTAACAGTGTCTTTAGAATATTACATTATCAAGTTAGATTAAAATCTATATATATAAAAGAAAGTCGTGTTAGTTACTTCGCTTATAACTCAAGAACGGCTGAACCGATTTAGCTGAAAATTGTCAGGGAGGTAGTTTAGAGCCAGGAGAAGGACATAGGATACTTTTTATCCCGTTCGAAATTAAAAAAAAGTCTGCTTATTTATTGGCATTAAGGCGGAACAAAGTTCGCCGGGTCAGCTAGTTAAATAATAAAATGAAATGCAAAAAATTTGCCCCGGGTGAGGATCGAACTCACGACCTTAAGATTATGAGACTTACGCGCTGCCTACTGCGCTACCGAGGCGTTGCGAAACCAGCCGAAATTACCAATTCCTACAATTCTGCTACTGCCTGAACTATTATTCAGGAAATTTTCAGTGGCAAAAATAAAAATACAAAAGAGAGAATATTTTTCTGTGCCTATTTATTACTCATATTAATAGAAATTGAAATAGCTTTCTACGCAGACACTTAAAATAGTACTACCCAGTATTAACCTTTAACTATGGACGTCGGGTCTCAGAGGCCCACCCCCCTTTCCGATTTCTCGGTTTAAACACCTTCCCGCCACGTGCTGGTCTCGACCATCTCAGTAGCTTCAGTTTTAGCTGTGTTTGGACCGAGGAGGCATAAAATCGCGTTTTCCGGCACTTATTACGTGAGTAATAACCATCCAAAATTTTGTCCGGGCCTGGGAGACCCGATGACTATAATTTCCATACAAACAAACTTGTATGGATGTGACTTGTCAACTATTTTTTTTAAATATTATATTATTATAATCTTAAGTAAATTGCTCTAGTTTAAGAATACTTAATGGCAGAAAGTATCTGAGTACATCAGCTATATTATTAGCCCAACTATCTAAAGAACATTTCAGGAGTAAGGTATTACTTGTAGAAGATTCTTCTTTTGAGTTTAGATGTCTTAGAATTCACCATTGCTGCAGATTCCGATTCTAAATGGTGTACATTTTGTCTATCAAAGCTCTCAAAGAAAGATAACACATGCCTGTAGAGATAATTTGTTTTTAGTGTTCTAGGCCACTGTGTATAATTTTAGTAACTTTAACCCTTGTCAAAATTTTTAATTTATGTCCTTCAGAAATTTTGTTCATGTTTTTATGTTACATGGTTATTAATTAGTAAGGAAAAAAATATTACTTTCATTTATTAATAATCGACTGTAATCAAGGAGCCTTTATGTGATGGCAAGTCAATTAACACTGAAAAATGTTTAAGTTTTTTTAAATTAGCAAAAAAATAATTAAATGATGGTTAAAATTTGATTACATTTACCACTAAATCCTTTATTAATAGTTATTAGATATATATCAACTCTTTAATAAATTCAAATTAATTCAGATATGAAAATAAGAAGAATTTTAAATAGGGGTCTGTGAGACCCGACGTCCATGGGAGTGTGATTATTTTTTCACGTCCATAGTTAAAGGTTAAAACTATTAATTTCAACAAAACTATTATAATACTGATTTAGAAAATAAAATCATGTAAAATAAATTCAATATACAATTTTGTTTAACCAAACACACGGGCGTCAGAAAAAGCCGGTTGCAACAAAAAGCGCGTCTGCCCCGACCGCAACTATTGGCGGCCGGTGCAATTGACAGGGCAGCTCAATTTATGGCCCGCAGTGTCTACCGGCCGCGGGCCGAGGGTTTAGCTGCCCTGGAAGTGGCCAGTTGGAGTCAAATGACGTTCACTACCTCAAGGACATCTTTAAAAACCCCCACAGGTGGGGGCTGGCGGGGCGTTTGCCCGGGCCCATTCGTTGGAGGGCCGCTCTCGGTACTTTTCTGATCAGCAGAGCTGACTGAGCAGCGGCATAGAGCAGACCGTAACCCGCTACGGCGGGCCGGGGGTCCTGTCGTACCAGCCGCGAGGAGAAAACCTCTATAAAAAACAACTGGGGACAGAGGGTTCCCTCGAAGCCGGAGAGTCCTACCGTATCCTAGCCCGATAGGGCGCTTATAATCCCTCTGGACACGTGGTCCGACTGCTTTGTCCGACTAATCGGACCACGTGAACTTTTTTTCCTGTTGGTTCGATTAAGGAGTCGGACTATCAAGACTTTCTGTTCTTAAGGTTACATGGTCCGACATTTAACCGCCCAACCTATTTGAAAGAAAGAAAGAAAGATACATTTATTATTTCATTAACTCAACACTATTTAATTGCATTTTCTTAATTGAAAAACTATAACAGACCTATTCCTTTTAGTTCAAACCAAAGTTTAACTGAGTTGAACTTTCAGGAAAAAAAATCCAGTTTCAATAATTTTTCTAGAAATTTGAAATAAACGGAATATATTTTCCTAAAAATTCAACTATAATAAATCTATTGAATATTTTTAGGCTAGTTTCAAAAAAAAAATTTTTTCGTCCGTCAATTTTATTATAAAAAAAAATTGGACTTGAATTATTTAATTGCCAATCAAACAAATAATTTCAAAGTTATAGTGCGTTGAAGTTCCTCGTGACGTCACAAAGTACAGCACTTTTACGCACTCACTGACGTCACGGGCCTTTTCTTTAGAACTTTGGCACGCTTTATCTCTTTACATTTTCATTAGTTTTAAAAAGTGAAAAATAGGTGTCGAGTATTATTTGATAAGCTAACTGACGGACTAACTAAAACTCTTGCTTTTTACCCAAGAAACATCCCTATTGAAAATTTGGAAAACAAATGAATACCTACCTACATAACCTACTTATCTATAATAATATAAACATTTAGGAAATGTTTATAAAAAAAATCCGTGTATTTCAATTCAACCTCCTTGAAAGATTACTTAAGAAAGTTGACTTTACGGTTTTTTTTCCTGAAAGTTCAATTCAGTTGAACTTTGAATTGAACTAAAAGGAGGTCGTTTTACATTGAATGAAACAATCTTTAATTAAAAATATTTATACCTTTACATATTTGTATTAATTTATTCAAATCAATATTGATTTAAATTGATTATTATAAATTCATTTAATAGTGAACCTTTCCATGTCAAGCCGTTCACGAGGAAGCTCTTGTTATTATTATGACCAAAGAGCATCGCATTGGTAGTTAATATGAAATTGACACGAGAAATAGTTTCCATGGATCGATTTTGTTGCATACCACCCTTAATTTATTTCAAGTCCGATTAGTCGGACGAAGTGGAATTGCGATTCCTTGTAGTCCGATTAATCGAACCAACAGGAAAAAAAAGTTCACGTGGTCCGATTGATCGGACAAAGCAGTCGGACCACGTGTCCAGAGGGCTTATAATACACTTCGTCGCAAATAAGCTTAGGCATAAAAGTTATCGAATAGTGACCACGGGTCGGAAAACATAATGTGGGCAGGCCTCCCATGCCAGGTGGACCGATGACCTGGTGAACTTCGCGGAAAGCTAGATGCAGGCAGCGCAAGACCGGTCGTTGATGAAATCCTTGGGGGCCTTTGTCCAGAAAGTGACGTCATTTGGCTGAAACGAACGAACGAACGAATATTATACATACATAGTGAATAATCATTTTGTTTGTCACATCCAGTACCCATATCTCTCTATCGCAGGGTACAGTTTAATTAATTCTCACATTGGGATAGTGTGAATGTTGACTGTTACTGAAGTGACCGCCATTTTGTTTTGTCGTTTTAATTACAGCGCCCCCTGCCGGCGACTATTAGCGGCGTGACGTTGTGCCAATTTTGGTGATGTGACAAGTGCATAGTTCGAATCTAGGTGTGGACATTTTTTGAAATAGAGCGTGATTTGTGAATGTTGCGGAAGGGTGGAGTGTTTTTTGTAGGTAAGTAAATAGAAACATATGTTTTATAAATAAGTAGGTACAACGTATTTCTTTTGATTTATAAATCTACCTAAAGGTATTAGGTACGCCCGTATTCCAAACGAAGCTTTCTTAAGTGAAGCAGCAAATCGAACGCACAGCGTCGAATAGAGCTCTGATTGGACAACCTGTGCGTCCACGCGCACTGTGAGACCTCATAGTATTGTTTGTGATACGGGCGTCAAAAAGACAAGATAACTGGGTGACAATTTTAGAAGTCTCTATAAAGACATAGTTTTTATTCATAAAATATACCCTGAACATATGCATTCAAGGTAAGGAACGCAGCTGATCTACACCCATTTATAATTTGACAACCTATGTGCCTGTGTTTCACAATAAATTTAAATTTAAATTTGAATTTTTAAAGTTACAGGAAATCAAAAAAGCACGTCGCGGCGTGCAAAATATCCAGTTTATTCTGTAACCTATTTTTAATGCCATTTGATAGAGCTCATGAAGCACTTTCAGGATCAGTAACCAGTTTTTCAATATCTTGTATAGATTAGAAATAATCGAATGAGATCACTTAACGTTTCCACCCTGTAGATGCTACTTATATTCCTACTTCTATATCCCAATGTCCCCTTGTAACTTTGTTAACTCAATGAAAAATCGCTTAAAACATCGCCTTAAGATAATTCCCCCCAAGTCGGGAATCGAACCCGCCGGTTCATTCGATATTTATTTTTAATTAGCAAAAAAGCAAGAGGGATAATTATTTTTCTCGCTTATCTTGCTGATGATTTATATTGTTGCGCATTTTTCTTTCGTTCGGATAATTTTATATTCGGCGGCCATTTTTATCGGGGATGCTTTTGGATGAGCAGTAAATTATTATGTTTGATTGGATAATAAATCTATACTAATATTATAGCTGAAGCTGAACTACTGATCAGACTTGAAAATATATATTTTGTTAGATAGCCCATTTATCTAGAAAGGCATCACCCTAGCCAATAGGGGCAGAGCAGTAAAGTAAAATGTTGCAAAAACGGGAAATGTTATTCAAACTATTTTCACGCGTACGAAGTCGCGGGCACAGCTAGTATTTATTTATTTTTATTTAAAGACTTTATTGCACACTCATAACAATGTTCCATACAAAAAGGCGAGCTTAATGCCATTAAGTCATTCTCTACCAGCTGACTTTGAGCAAAACAGAGATAATGAGTAGGCGGCGGTGCTAAAAAGCTACAAAAATGTATGTACACAATATAATACATAAAATATTTATTATGCATAATGATTCTTTTTATGGTTGCAAACGGATCACCTGATGGTAAGTGATTACCACTCATAGACACCCACAGCCCCGGGGGAGTTACAGGTGAACTAAATCATCATCATCATCATTTCAGCCACACGACGTCCACTGCTGAACATAGGCCTCCCCCAATGACTTCCACATCGCATTATTGGTGCGACCTGCATCCAGCGCCTTCTTGCTACCTTTATGAGGTATTTGGTCCATCTTATGGATGGATGTCCCACGCTGCGTTTTCCGTGTTGCATAGGGCACGTTAAGCTGTTGGCCAAATTCTATGGCGGCTCTTTAACTCTGACATAATGACATTACCTATGTCAAAAATTACATTGCAATCCATAATAAGATCCTTAATCGGAGTCCTAAAGTCACTTACAGTGAGATACAGGCAAAGAGCTTCCTCGTTGTGGATAAAAAAAAAGTACTTATGTTGACACAAAGTCTCTAACTGATTAACTGTAATTTTTTGCCCAAATAAAAAATACCTAAATGTTATCTGCAATCTGGGTGCATATTAAACTTTGTCTCTTCGCATAAAATTATCAAGGGAGGCCGGGGTATCAGCTAGTGAAGTGAATCAGATATGAATCTTTAATTTTCCAAATTTATTAGAGCGCTAAGCGAACTCGCCGTTCAAACAGCAATATTTTTAACGACGGAGGTTAGGTAGGGATGTGACTGGATTTTATCGATAGTTTTTAAAATACTATGAAAAAATACAACAAAAAATATTTGAATAAAATACTGAAAGTGAACAAGAGAAGAAAGTATCAAATAGGTAATTGTGAGAATTAAAATAACATATCGATATTGCTTCTTACAATTTATTGTATTCACTTTCACCGTAAATAAAAGAAAAATATAACACAACAGGAATTTTGTTTTCAAAAGGGTCACTTAAAAATTAGTGATTGATGGTGAAAACGGGCATAGGTCACATCAGCACTTTGAATTATACCCTCTAATTACCAATATATTGTTGACTACCCACATTGATGATGAATAAGCAATGAAAATAGAGAATTCACAAATATGAAAGATGCTTCATGAATGAAAATAACCCCGAAAATTGGGGCCAACGACAGCCGATACTATTACACCAATAACCAAATAGTGACATGTCATCAATGACTGCGAATTGGCGGGTGATGTAAGGAACCCAATGGACGATGATTCAACAGTACAAAAATGCGACAATAATTTATGTATGCACAAATTGAAGTGCACAATACAGTTCAATCAATTTGATTCCAATCTATGAGTTCGACGGCGTGATTCTTTAGGTATGGTGTTTACTAGCTAAGCTATTGTTGGCTATATGAGTTCCAAATTGGTTCTGCTGGCGTGGAAAGATACTCAAAGAAAAATAGTACAAACTTTTTCAAAATATCTTTTCTAAAATGAGCGAACGCTAGAAAAATCTTAGCCAAGGTTGCAACCAATAAAATATTATTATAGTAAGTATTTTCATCGTTATGTGTCCATTTCAATATTGTAACGAAAAATAATGTTACAAAGTAATCTCTGTAGCATTACTTAATAGGAGTTGAAAAGTATTTAAGGTACACCTAGCCATAATTAATTTTAATTAAACAAAATTAAAAAAGCTTTGCCTCAATCGTTACTGAATAAACTAATGTTTTACAACTACCTGCAGAAATTTTGGTAAATTCGTCAACAGCTAGTGACTGAAGCTAGCTAGCTGATAGCTATATTATTAGACTATCAATCCAAGTGGACAGTGTGCCTATGACATCATCTCTTGATTGGTCAGTAAACTTGCTCCACATTGTCATTATTCAATTATATTGATGGCAAATTGATGTTTACTCACAAGACTTGCACGTAGTCTGGTGGTATCAGTATGATAATGGTTGCATGGCATTTTGCATACTTTTATATTGGCTATCTAACAATACAATTATTTTAAGCGATCAGCAGGTGTTTTACAAAATTTAGAACCAATATTATTGGAAGTGAGTTGTCTTTTCATAAAAATTGAAGAATTTACTTTGGGCTGCTATTGATAGGAATCGACTCACAAGTATATTGGTTAAACTAGTACTTTAGGTATTAGACTGGAATTTGCTGCCCGCTGCTGTCTTTTCTGAACACTATAATCCGGGCCTTTTCAAGGCGAGAGTAAATAGGCACTTACAGGGCAGATATTTATGTACCATCCTAGACTGCATCCCACTTAACATCAGGTGCAAATACCTGCCTTGTCATGCATAAAAAAAATGTAAAAAGTATTGATATAGGTAAATAGTAAGTCAAGGGACCTAACTAAATGATATATGATTTTATGAGAACTCGGTAACATAATTATGATTCGAGTGTCATTATCAAGCAAAAAATTAAGTAGGTATATAGGTAAAAAAAGCTAATACAACTTGAATTAAAAAGTGTGTCCTACATAAAAACCATTCCATTTTGGGTCGTACTGGAGTAGATTTTTAATGCTCAAAAAGAAGACCTAAAATAAACACTACTAATTTTTATTTTAACCACCAAAAATATCGATATCGACACCCTCACAGCTCATTCCATCCCTACCCCGGTACGCGATAGGAAATTAAAATTTTCCTCCTCATTTAAAAAGAAGCAGTGCCGGAGGCTAACTCCTTAATGCTGCTACATCTATTTCAGACATACTTTTATCGATGTGGTCTTATTTCACGGGGCCTGTAGCGTTCATTATGTAGATTTACTCTGGTTCTACTTAGTATGTATTTTATAAATTTTACGGGAAGTGCGGTACTACGTAAGTCTAAAATTAAATATTATAACTCAAAGGTGACTGACTGACTGACTGATATAATATCAACGCGCAGCTATAACCACTGGACGGATCGGGCTGTTTGGCATGCAGGTAGATGTTATGACGTAGGCATTCGCTAAGAAAGGATTTTACGAAACTTCACCCCTAAGGGGGTAAAACGGGATCCACGCGTACGAAGTTGCGGGCGGCCGCTAGTATTTTATATTACGCCTACACGTTGGATTTTTACGGTGAAAGAAAATTTTAACGTTTATTATATTTATATTAATTCAGGCAAAACGCGTACAATGTTTTAAATTAATGCAGTTAGACATCAGAAATAAAACCTTCGACCCAGAAGATGAACCCTGGATATTAGGTATAAATCAAATGTTAATTATTAATAATTAATTGATGTCTTGAAAATTAGGTATGAATTGCGCAGATACTGATATTTTATTTTTCAATTAATGTACCCGTATCAAAAATATCATATTTTCACCCTTATATTTATGTATCCCACTAAGATGCAATTTTATTAGCAAACAACTTGGATTATGGATGTTTATATGTATGTATGAACGAGTGTTTATGTACTCGTATGTATGTAGTGAGTCTGGGACGGAGTGCGAAAGATGGCGATACCAAAAAGAGTAAATTCGGTGTTCTCGAGCGAGATTTAAACGATGGGGTCCTACCATCGAATCGCTACGACTTTACAGGATTATTCCCACCTCTCGTTCCCACCGCTGCAACTCCTGTGTAGCCAGGATCAAAGCTTGACCGCCGATATAAACCCAACCAGGTCAAGTTTGTCCCGACCACTACGACTACGACTCAGACGATAAATTATGTCCCTTTTCTAAACAGCTGTCTGTATTCACCACTCTGGTGTCAGAGTTCAAATGCCGGAACACAACAAACATCTTAACATTATGATGACAGACTTAGGTAAGATTGTAGTAGCTAGCCAGGCNTAGTAGCAGACTTAGAACGAATCCCGCCACCAACCAAACCAAGCAGATTGCACCTAATGGCAATCGATCCCGGGACCTCTGGCACGTAGTCATATCGTTAGATCGGATCCAATTTTAGTCTATGACAAAGGTAAACGTGTAACAACTTTCAAAAACTTATTTGAATTTCGAAACAGTTTACCTAAAATAGCTTCCAATACGATTCAATGATAGACCCCCATCTCTTTGAGACATGCGCTTTCCATCCAAAAACCAACTTTTTCTTCTCCAAATACAGTCGGATTTCCTTCAGCAAACGAAATTTTCTTTGAAACCGTCTAGTTTCAGGTCAATTAATTCCTTACCGTCATTTTCAATGCCGAATGCATACGCGAGTTTATAATAACTTCGAATTGCTGAGACTTCGAACTTGAGTTCTGGAAATACGAAAATAAGAAACAGGACTTGGGTAAGTTAAGTTGTCGTGAACAGTTTTGATGTTGGTTGTGTTTGGTTTATTCCTCGTTTGTTTATTTTCTTATTCATTAGAGAGAGATCTTAGGACCCGCTAGATTCAATTCAGGTTTTGCCAGGATTGGGAATTCGGTTTTGTCAATAAACTGGACCGGTAAAAACAGTATCCAGCATAATTAAAAGTTATTATTTTTGAAGTGTACCGAGTACCAGCTTCCTGCATACAGCTAGGTAGGTATACAGTTTTTGCAATCAACCGTATAGCAAAAAATCGTAACTGTCAAAAACGGGATACTGTCGTGTGAACACACAAATCCTTTTCCTAAATCGTATTCTAGTATCCTGCATTACTGGGTCCCGCAAAACTGGATTGCCGTAGTGAAGGACCCTTACACATCCGGGCCTTTTCAAGGCGAGGGTAAATACTTAGGCACTTACAGAGCAAATAATTATCATCATCCTAGACTGCATCTCCCATAAGTGCGAGTGCGATTGCAGTCAAATATTACCTGCCTTGAAAAGCATAAAAAATACACTCAACATCAAATAAACCGCACCTACCGCGACGCGAACTTTAAAGATTTTCTTCTGACACAATCATGGTACCCCAACAATATTGGTGTTATTTGAAAGCCCAATAAATATCCTTAAAGAAAAATACATTTCATTTCTAAATAAATGATTAACATTTACCATAAATGTTACTTGAAAATAGACCTCACTTTGGGCTCACCTCTGGGATCAATTAGACCAATTTTTATGGTTATAAAACCAAATAAAGATCTCACATGTCCTCTTTAACAGATGGATAGCGATTAATCCCAACTTAACAGTTTTATAGTCATAAAAAATGGCTATGGCGTAACTACCTATTTTTTGAAAAAGTGACTCTGGATCCTTGTAAAGACACATTTTTGGGGTAAAAACCTTTCCTGTAATGAAATGAAGTTTAGAACTAGGCTTTCAAATGGTACCAATGTTGGTGGGAAGTGGGGATGCATACGTTTGATAAGTGCTTGTTGCGGGAGGTGCGATTTATTTGATGCCGAGTGTATATTATGTCATAGACGGTCCTGAATCTACTACCGTCCATACCTACTCAACACTCCCAAAACCCACACGAAGTAAAGCCCAAGTTCTCGGAACAAACTGACTAACCGTTTAATATTGTAATTTAGAGATCGTCGGGCATCGGGCGGGAATCGAACGGGTTCCGTAGTGTCGGGGTGACACCCGGTGATTGGAGCCTCGACGATTTTGGATGGGGAATAACATAGAGTTGGTAAAACCCCTAATTCAAATTCCAATTAATTTTATTTTAGGCAGACTCCATTTAAGTGTGAGTGACAAAGACTTATAAAAATATTATTTGTAAATGATGTTAATTAATATTTTAAATAATCATTTGACACACTCATGATTTCGTTAAGTGGTAATTTAATAATGGCGTCTACATTTAATTAAAAAAATATTTCTATTTATTATGGTTCTAATTATAGAAATTTAAGATGCATCGCAGCCATTTGCATGATTACTTTTAAAGTGAATTAATTTAAAGAGGTTTAACGCGATACGCGGAAAGGTAACATTGAAATATTACCTGTACTTATTTGCCTGACGTTTCGACCGAGTTGCTTCAATGTTACCTATCCGCGTATCGCTTTAAAACCTTTTTAAATTAATTCAATTATACGACACGAAAGTTCAAAATTAATTACTTTTAAGGTATTACTCCAACAGAACATCACTGTATTGCAATTTTCAACACGATAAAATACTACAAAAACATAGAAGATGTAAAAGAAAGGTCTTCATTATAGCGTTTATTAAAAAAAAAATGCAAGAGTTAGAAAATTAACCTAGTGAATATAACATTTTATCAAACTAGCCATTAATATTAGTTGTAACAGCTCTCTGTAAATATTCAGAAGCCTCCCAAAAGACGGTCGTCTTAGCGAATAATTTGATTTGAATTTAATTAAACGCGGGTTCGATTCCCGAACGTGACGGGAGCAATTTCTTCGCCTCTGGAATGCTGATCTTGATTTGGGTTCGATTCTTGTTTTGTTTTGTCGGGTCAAGTGGATGTTATGCTAAATACCTAAGGTGGGTGCATAATAAGATTCCTTTGGAAATACACTCAGTGGCGAATACAATCAGTAGCACAAAAATCGGTGAAATTAAACTATGTATAAAATCTCATAAAACTTATTTTATTTTTGCAACTTTTGCAAGTAGGCTAGAATAATATTATAAAGATTTATATTTTTGTACTCCAGTAAGGGCCAATTTTAAAAAAATATTTTACAACTAGCTTTTCCCAGCGGCTTCACCCGCGTGAAATTTAGTTTGTCACAGATCATCATAAATTACAGCCTATAATATGTTATTCTGGGTAATAAACAGTAATACTGTAAAGTTTCATCAAAATCCGTTCAGTAGTTTCTGCGTGAAAGAGTAACAAACATGCAGACATCCATACAAACTTTCGCATTTATAATATTAGTAGGATAATTAGAATGCAATATCCGAATGCAAAAGTAAGTAGACCGACAGCCACGCGGGCAAAGCTGTGATCAAAAGCTAGTCCTACTGCCTACTATCCTAAAAATATTATAAATGCGAAAGTTTATGTGGACGTCTAGATGTTTGGATGTCTGGATGTTGACATGTTTGTTACTCTTTCACGTAAAATCTACTGAAAGGATTTTGATGAAACCTTACAGTATTACTAGTTTTTGCCCGCGGCTTCACCTGCGTGAAATTTAGTGTCACAGATTGGAATAAATTATAGCCTATATGTTAATCTGGGTTACAAACAATAATACTGTAAAGTTTCAACAAAATCCGTTCAGTACGTTTTGCGTGAAAAAGTAACAAACATCCACACAAACTTTCGCATTTATAATATTAGTAGGATTACACAGAAAAACAAATAGTCTATAATTTATGACGATCTGTGACAAACTAAATTTCACGCGGGTGAAGCCGCGGGCAAAAGCTAGTGTGATATAATCTTTAAATAATTCGACACGATTCAACACTCTACTAAGCTAATAACCAAAGTAATGCAAGCAATACGAAATTCTTTCTCCAGAATCTTACAACGCGATCGTCCCTATTGATCTGAATCTTAATACTACACAAAAACAAACAAACCCATATCGAGAAAGTCTCCAAAGATATGATATCTAATAAACACCCCATCTGCACATCTTTAACGGCATTAGAGCCCTGTAAATCATATATTAGCGGCAAAATAAGTCTAATGGCGGACTTATAATCAAAGAAGGAAAATTCTGAGTTACCACACGTGGTATTAGTGGGGAGGCGCTGTGACAAGAGGTAGCGATTAGCGATTTTGACAGCGCCATGATCACAACAGTGGGCGGGGCACATAGCTCGTAGAGACGATAGCCGTTGGGGCAGAAAAGTTCTCGAGTGGCGACCACGGGCCGGGAGATGTAGCGTGGGCAGGCCTTCCACTAGGTGGACCGACGATCTGGTGAAGGTCGCGGGAAGAGCCTGGATGCGGGCAGCGCAGGACCGGTCGTTATCGAAATCCTTGTCCTACGGAAGCCTTTGTCCAGCAGTGGACGTCATTTGGCTGAAACGATGATCACAAGAGTTAAAATTATCAATACATGCTTAATAATAGTCAACCTTTGTTTTGTCCCTTGTCATCTTCTCTACACTGGAGGGCAGTCGAACCTTAACTTCGAACTCCTATGTTCTTCTGATTAATTTCGTTGCGGGCCCAATGACAGTTTATGTTTTCCTCGAGACAAACTTGACCTTCACTGGTTGGGTTTTTATTAGCGGTCAAGCTGTAGATCCTGGCTACACAGGAGTTGCAGCGGTGGGAACGAGAGGTGGGAATAGTCCCGTTTAGTCAAGGCACTAAGTACTAGCTGAGTTTTATTGGCAACCAAATTGAATAGTCTAAGTAAGAGTTACAGGACATTAAAAGATGTATACATTTGTGTCACAAAGTCGCACTTTTATCGAAACTTTTTGATGCTCACATTTTGACAGATTTAAAAAAAAATCTGTTCTTCTTTTTTACAAATATCTAAATCCGCTACCGCCTATACCAAGTCTTCACCCGCATCCAAAATAAAGGGAGGTTGGGGACAGGGTGGACATCAAAAGCGTTAAGTGCGCCTTTGCTCATCGAATCCCATTTAGGTCGGACATCCCCTTGCGATAAATAAGATTATGTTTGGTTTCACGTTATTTTTGTTTTCGACTTCTGGGTTGTATAAACGACTTAGTTTTAATGGGTAGGATTCTGTTACTATAACTAATTGTTGTACGTAGATTTTTATGTCGAAATTTTGTTGATATTGGAGTATCATACCTACTTACTTATCATGAAAACTGTATAAATACTATAGTAGATGTTACTCAGTATACGTTGGGGCAGAAAGTTCTCGAGTGGCGACCACGGGTTGAAAAACGTAGTGTGGGCAGGCCTCCTACTAGGTGGACCGACGATCTGGTAAAGGTCACGGGAAGAGCCTGGATGCGGGCAGCGCAGGACCGTGCATTGTGGAAAACCTTGGAGGAGGCCTTTGTCCCGCAGTGGACGTCATTTGTCTGAAACGAACGAACGAACGAACGAACTCTGTATACATAACGTAGTTATTCACTGTTAGTCCTATCGAAAAAGTGTGTTACTCTTGATAGGTAAACACGAGTAACACACTTTTTTCGATAACTTGTTTAATATTAATTTATACCTACATCATAAATGTCATAATACATCACGTCATCATCGATGTAGATATTACTTTTTTAATTGCTTCACGTAGAAAGACATAATATTAATTTGAAATATGTAGATAAATGTTTAATGAAACTCAATTCGTTTTTAAACAGCTCATTTTCTATCATATTACGAGCTACACGAATGTTGAAATGTATTTCTTTAAACTTTAAAGCCTTGATTAAGTGACAGTCAAGCACTAATTCAAGAAGACCATACAAAAATATTATTATAATAAAATAATTATTAAAACAAAATCAACGCAATCCAAAAACGCAAACTAATCAAGGGAAAGAACCAAACAAACGTAGATAAGCCGTATTCACAAGCCGGGCTTAGTTAATACAGCCTCAAAGTCCCGCATCGCTAATCTATACTAATATTATAAAGCTGAAGAGTTTGTTTGTTTGTTTGTTTGTTTGTTTGTTTGTTTGGTTGAACGCGCTAATCTCAGGAACTACTGGACCGATTTGAAAAATTCTTTTTGTGTTGGATAGCCCGTTAGTTCCTGAAGGCTTTAGGCTATATATCATCACGCTAAGACCAATAGGAGCGGAGCACCAATGAAGAATGTTTCAAATCAGTGATTTTTTTCCTTTTGAGAGCTGACGCTGCGTAAACGGTTAAAGTTTCGCAAAAATCATGTATGACAGAATTGTTCCCCTTTAAAAGTTCTAAAAAAAAGTCCGCGATAGCATATGTCTATCTTTTAAGGTTGGCTCATAGTAACCCTTTTTATGCAAAAAGAAATCTGTTTTAAATTAATGCATTATTTGCGCAGGTTTTTTCATAAACATGATATTAATCCTTATCCAAATAAATAAGTTATTCATCACAAGTATTTAATTTTAAACATACTTGGCCTTTACACCATTCGATTTCAATAAATATCTTAGAAGATATCGCAGTTTTAAAATATCATCGCAGCAAAATAATGATCAAGTACTGCGCGCGCCACTGATGGATCAATGCACAGCCTAAACCGCTGATCGTAGAGACCTGAAACTTGGACGGTGTATTCTTTGTAAGACGTAAGCATCTGATAAGAAAGGATTTTCCAAAATTCTACCCCTAAGGAGGTAAAAAGGGGGGGCAAAGTTTGTATGGGATAACGAGATTCCTTCGTTCAATCTACTTCAAATTTCGCATAAGCATTCTTATAACAGAATTAATGGAAGATGTGTTTCGTATTTTAGTGAAATGCACCCCCTAACTATGTTAAAAAGGGGTAGAAAGTTATTTTAGTGGTGATTTGCTTCAAAGTTGATATTAATTACTCATTAGTGCATTTTTTTTACAATCATGTCATGTTAAAGACTATCATACTCTAGGGGCCTCCACTTAACCTCGGAGTGGGTGCCCGCTGCGTGCGCTCGCCTAACAATGCATAGTAATGCATGACGGTCATGCCGCGGGCACCTGCTTGCGCTGTATACATAAACTCATTTTCGCGCGAGAGTTTTTGCGGAGGCCCTTGAGGTAGTGGGAGTAGTCTTGAGGAAAAGCTCCTTCTCCCACGGCCAGTGGCATGCTAGAAACTTGGTGATTCTAGCACCCGTAGGAAAAATAAAAAAAAAGTTTACCAATAATACTGCGGTAGGTGTAGTTTTCGATTTCGTTGTAAAAAGATAATACCACCGATCAAAGGCCGAGCTGCATATTCATAAAATATAAGAAAATTTTATTTTCATGTTTATTTAACCTTTAAGATTTTTATTTTTATATTTTATAAGTATTCAAACATTTAGATAATAACGTTAAAAATCGTATGAGAACGTTTTCGACTTCTCCGCGGACGAAGTCGCGGGCAAAAGCTATTTGTAAAATAATTAGACTAAATTATTAAAAGTGCCTACCCAAAGTCATTATTCCACGCGGACGAAGTCGCGGGCACAGCTAGTGTACTAAATAAAACGGAAAACCTAGATACAAACAAATAGCTGGTATATAAATACGGGCCGCATAGCGAATAATCTAAAAGCCATAAGCCTCAGACGAAAAATATACTCGTATATTCCAGACTGGACGAGGAAATGTAAGGCTGAGTGCATATGAGAAGTGTTTTCATAATTATATGCAATGGGGTAGATCATGAAAGAAATAAGGAGGTTATTCAACTTTTACTACTATTACAGAAAAAAGCGAATTGGTCCAATTACGAATTGGTCCAATTACGAATTGGACCAATAGCGAATTGGACCAATAGCGAATTGGACCAATCACGAAATGGACCAATAGCGAATTGGACTAATCACGAATTTGTGAATTTTTCAAGATTGGCCCAATTGCGAATTGGACCAATCGCGCCTAAACGGGGTAGATCATTGACAGCGTCATCAACTTATTTATTATCGCACTCTTGAGGAACGAATGTTTTCTATTCATGTTTCAATAATTTCGCAAAATAATTAATGAAATCCGCGGCAACTATTGTCATTTCCACAATGACCTCCCTTGTGTCGGCAGTAGATGTCTTTCGGATAGGAATAGAAAGAACATGAGTTACTAGAGCGGCCGCCCGCGACTTCGTTTGCGTGGACCCTGTGACCCTTAGGGGTGGAGTTTCGTAAAATCCGTTCTTAGCGAATGTCTAAACCCAAAAATATAGGTTTCCTGCCAAATTTCAAGTTTTTAGGTGTTATAGTTTTTGAGATGAATAGTATTTCGCTTCTATATTAGAAGATAGATTACAGAGACTATCACACAGAGGTAAAAAGTACATACTGGTTTGGGTAGATAATTTCAAATTCACAATCTTTTCTCTGATTTCCCTTTTTTAAAAAATCCCTTCATTTGCTAACCATGTGTCCTCCCCCTAACCTAAAACCAAACACTAATCCTCCTATACACATTAACAGATCTCTAGCTCGGAATGGGCTCGGATTCGGATTCGCTCGCTCCGCTCAGCTCTTTGAAAACGTACTATTTTAATTGAATATACAAAAAGTTGCAAAAAAAACTAATGTGTGATTTACTTTTCTGTGTTTTGATAAGGCGATGAGTTTGGAATGAGAGAAAGGATATGTGTTTAATAATATACACTAAAGTACATTCTCTTTGCTTTATCACACCTCTTTTATACCTCCAAGTACAGTAACTATCATAGGGCTTGAAGTTGTAATTACAGTCAATTGACACTTTTTGTGGTACATTTTTTTCTCATATAGACTTGAGATCCAAAGAAGGCTAGTTTGGACCCAGCCGCCCGCTGTATTATAGTGAAAAACGCATTCATAACACAAGCACACGAGCATTTTAGCTTAGAACAAGAGCTTAACGAGACTAATATTGCTAAAATTCTTTAAAAATCAATGTTTGTCGACCCAACAAAAACATTAAAGACTTTCCAAGTTAAGAAACTTCGGTACTAACGCCCGTATTCACAAACGATGCTTGCGTGAAGCAGCAAATCGAACGCACAGTTAAATAGAGCTCTGTGATTGGTTCGTGTGTCACCCTATGCGTAACGCTGTGAGACCTCATAATAATGTTTGGGAATACGGAAGCCTGTTTTCTTACCCCCAAATCCTCAAAACCGAGCTATTAACACCCCACCCCCCTTGGGGATATCCCCAATATTTCCCAATAACGGTAATCGGCACCCGATCATTACTGTCCGTGCCCACATAAATTAATAAGGATCTGCCCCCATTTTATGGCATGTGGGGATGTAATAAGATGGCGGCTATTGCCTTGGGATTCGTAATCGATGGTGGACATTAACTGTGGTATTAGAAGAGCAAACGTTGCGTGTGTTTTAATAACATCGGTGGCAAATGTTTACTTTATTTAGGCTTTATTTTATCGCGTTTTCTGGTCCAAATTCAGTACATGAGAAACTAAGTTATGTAATTCAATTTTTAAATCTTGTTTCTTTCAATTTTTAAAGTCCAGTACCTACCTACCTAATCACCATAATTTAAATGCTATTAGTTAGGACATCGCAAGCTTGAATGTACGGTCTAAGTCTAAACAATGCTTCTGAGGGCTCGAAAAAAGATTCCCAGTACCTTTTGGGTTGTAGCCAAGTCGTCAACTCCAAGTCAAGAAATAAAACCCAACATCCTTGATCCTTCGCAATCAATAACCAGCCCCTCAACACCAAGCATCAATTCTCATCGGTTCGCATCATTAGCTCCATCGGAAGTGGCGTACTACCTTATTAGAAATTACTGCGACTACCCTCACACCATTGTGGGTCGTATTGAGTGGTTTTCCTTAGGAGAAGTGGTGATTTTGCCTTGTTTGCGGGTTCAGATGGTGTTTATGTAGCATACGCTGTTATTACACGTAAGGTCCGTGGTTGCTGGATGTGGCATTTTTTATTTCAATTGGGGTGTAGTTTATTTTATCAGAAACTAGAATGTAAAGACTCAAAACAATTTTATTGAAACGGCACAATTAAACGGTCTTATGGCTAAGTTGAAATTAGTGGAGATAAAGTTTCTTTATCCACAACGAGGAAGCTCTTGGTCTGCATCTCACCTGATCGTAAATGATGATCAGACCGAAGGTGGAAGCGAGTTTCACCCGGAATCCTCACCTAAAGAACTGGCTATCTTGTCCTACTGGTTAACTTGACCTTCACTGGTTGGGTTTTTATTGGCGGTCAAGCTGTAAATCAGTCTTTCCCAAAGTAGGCGATAACGCCCCCTTGTGGGCGCTGCAGGTAAGAGACTCTGGAAAAAAATCGGGGCATTGTGTAGAGGCTTGGTAGGCCATTTGTAATTTCATCTACTTAGGAGGTCTCTTAGACACCGACTGAGCATTTGACTCTTGAAAATTTAATGGGGGCGCTCAAAAGAATTTATTCTCAAAGTGGGCAGTAGACAAAATAAGTTTGGGAACCGCTGCTGTAGATCCTGGCTACACAGGTGTTGCAACGGTGGTAACGAAAGGTGGGAATAGTTCCGCGTGGCTATCTTACTTACAACTGGCGGAACACAACAATGCTTGTTGTTTTGGCGACAGACTTAGGCTGGCTTGCACCATCTTACTTTAACATTGACAAACGTCAAAAATCTGTCAAACTCCATATAAAAACCACCGGTTATCGTTAAAGTTACGGTCAAAAGGTGGTGCAACTATCTTTAGGTGTTTGGCAGGTGGTCATTTCCTGTAACTATACATCTTCGTTGACAATATTCGGTTGTCTTTGTCTGTTATAACTGCTATCTTGGCCAGCCACACGGATAGGTTTTTTGCCATCAATGCTCGGTTTATAGCCCCATGTGTTCTTAAGCTGATATTGCTAAGAGGCATTTCAACAATTAGGACAAAGAATTTGCTGATTGGATTTTCTATTAGTGATACCGAAGCATTATTGTGATGAAATGATTTGAAAAATATGATTTTTGGTTAGCCAGTTTAAAAGTGCACCTTTATTCAATTTCATTTCAATTAAATGCAAATTATGTGTATGCAGTTAAGTTGACTGCAAAAATTTCTCAAAGGGTAATTAATTTTATTTTGTTATTTATTCGTCGTTTATTTGCAACTAGCGGCCGCCCGCGACTTCGTATGTGTGGATCCCGTTTTACCCCCTTAGGGGTGGAGTTTCATAAAATCCTTTCTTAGCGGATGCCTACGTCATAACATCTACCTGCATGCCAAATTTCAGCCCGATCCGTCCAGTGGTTTGGGCTGTGCGTTGATAGATCACTATGTCAGTCAGTCAGTCACCTTTGACTTATACATATATATTTAGATTTTACAAAGTGCAATTTCCATAAATTTTAATTTGATGAGATTTCTTAATTAGTTGCATAAAATTTGGCAAGTTCTTAAGAAGAAATTAATACGAAAAAGCTTCTTTTCGTCAAATACTAAACCATCCAGAAACAAAAAGGAAGACGCCATGAAACTAATTAATTAACCACCATTGAACGAACGCTCAATATTCCGTGCAATTAGTCTGAAAAAAATCGGTAATGGAATCGTAAAATCTTACGGCATATCTGTCAGTCCTAATTAAAAACTCCCCCAAGCAATGGGGGTTATGGGGTGGCTTGACGTTTCGCCACTTGTACACGTTCTGTTCACGTATGCTTGCTAACATCCGAGTTTTATAGTGGTTATTCTTGCAGATTTAAGATGTTCAGGTTTGAAGATTAAGATGTGGATATGTCCTGGTTGATTTAATATAATGACCTTTAACGGATTAATGATAACGTCGATTTTTGTTAACTAAAGTTTATCTACACTTCTACAAATTTTAAAATTTTAAAGTTTAAATGTTACTGTCAGTACTTGAAATTCTTGAAACATTTTAGAAAATGTACACAACATAGGATATCGTTTATGTCTTTCTAACAGAAAGACCTACATTCAAACATATTGTTGGGTACTCACTTGTCAATATAAATTACTCGTTTGATGACTAGTTATTACAACACAACAATACACAATTAATCTGTTACATGTTTTTATCATCAAAATTCAAAATACATGTTGCTTACCTACTAATCAGGATTCTTATAAAGACAAATGACGATTTAAATCAATTATACATAACCTACTTACTTCATTCACAAGATACAACAATGGTCCCAGAGGTGTACCTTGCAGTGTTCCTCGCAAATCACACATTTCATACAAAGGCGCATTTCCATCAACCGGATTATACTTCAACTATACTTTAAAAGCCAAAGTGGTATACAAGCACATAAATACAGATACCCTCTTAAATCGAGACGAAGAAAACGGCAAACCTAATGACACGATCAGGGGGTGGATTCGCCATTTTATTTTTAATGTTTATTGCTTTTTGCCAGATAAATTCGTCCCCGCGAGAGTGAGAGGCAGGAATCAATGCGGTCGGACGATCTTAAGACGATAGCCGTACTATTTGCTTTGGGTTAGAAGAAAATTTTGTGATGGCATTTTGTTTATCTGTTTCACAGTTAAAACTTAAGTAAAAAGTGCTGTTAAAAAGGAGGGATAAGTAAGTCATAAAATAAATAAAAGAAACTTAAGTTCATTTAAGTTTTAGACCTATTTTTTTTTTTTAGTTTAAAACCTACCCCAGGGATTTCTACAACGACCGGTCCTGATCTATAAGTAAATTAAAAATATCGTTGCCAGAACACTAGAAAACTGCAAAAGTTTATTGCTAATCTCTATTGCAAGTGATTAAGCGAAGTATCTATTCTAAATTAAATACATTTTGGGCAATCGCTTGGGTGAACATGTTTCTTTGGTATCCAAGAAAAACTTATCACGATTTCGAGTATCCTTCGACTTTTCCAATCGCTATCCCTAGTAGCCATTTTAACGGGAACCTTCCCGACTGCCATTTAGGCGCAGATGTTTTCTATGTTAATTCTATTGTTTTTTTGTTAATTTTTATGCTCTCCTTCACGCTCGATTTAGTCCGTTCGGTCGTTCTCTCCAGGGTAAATGCTAATGTGCCATGTTGGAATCTTTGCTTACAAAATCGCTTTTGTTAGGATTTTCCTCTTTGATAATGGAACTATTTGATAATCAATTGGTTTAAGATTTTGCGCTTAATAACCACGATTTTTCAATATCAGGTAATGGTCTGTGGTTTGTTATGTTAAACTGTGCAGAGTTGTCCCCGGAAAGTATTTTTATTTCCAACAAGTACCTCAAGTTGTATTTAAGAAAATGAAAGCTTGGCAAAAAAACGTATTTATACTTACCTCACAATAGATAATTTGATTTGAAAGACCAAATAAATGTGTAATTGTATGATAGGGTTAAGCTGTAAATATTGTTTTATTGTCGTAAATGTGACGTTATTTTTAATAACAAATTAAGTGGTGAATTAGATTCCTAGATTTGGCTTCAGTTAGATAAATAATAGCATATTATCAATTTATTTTCATCCTACATTGAAGAACCTTTCAAAGTAAAAACAAATAGCGGTATTAGCATAAAAAACAACGTTAATCCTAACCGACGTATTTCATTAAACATTCGAAGACGACAAACGGATAATAACATCCCCCCCTTCCCCCCAAAACCCTTCTCGCGGATTGCCGTTCGAAAAAAACGCATAAACAGAATGTCGAAAATGTTGCCCGCTCGGGACTCGAACCCACTTCCGCACTTCGGCTAATTTTTGATTGGAAATAACCAGAATGTCTAGAGCTATTAAAGATTACTATCACTGGGTATATGATTAAATGGAATGGTATAGGTACAGTTATAGTTGAATAAATACATTTTGTCAAGAAATCACAGCATTTTGAGATGAAATAATAAGCTTACATACCTTCAGTGCTGCTGTCTGCCCAAATCTGAAAGGAAGAAAAACAATAAGTTAAAAAAATCTTTCTCTTTTATTAAAAGAGGTAGATCAAGAAAATAAGCTTTGAATTAGTAGTAAAGATAAATTCATTCCCTTCTCTAGCAATTAAGTTTATGTAATTTGTCTATCATTTTAACTACACTCGTTAGTAGGTAGCTTAATGAGAGACTAGGCGATTGGAAAAAAAAACATAAATCGTCTAAATGCCATTCTTGGATTATGTGTGATAAAAAACATTTGAAAAACCAAGTAATATCGCTTAGTCTATGATGCAGTCATCCAAAAATCATGAACTGAATCTACCAATATGAGCTTTACCAATAAACCACTGCAACTGCATATCTAAAGGCCAGTGTACACTGGTGCACTCGGCGCATCCTCGCTAGAGGGCTAATTTTTTTAAGCTGTCATTAATTCTGAGTATAATTTTGCCCCCACCCCCTCGGGACTGAGGCGATTAATCCGTGTTTAATGTCACCCCCGAAAAAAGTAGCTAATCAACAGATTGAGATTTTTTCGTAACGCTCAGGGGTATGTTGCGATTCTAAAGAGTGGGTAGGATAGGATAAAAGTTTGACGGATGAGTAATTTTGGCGTTCGAATTTTAAAAATTCGACGTGGGTACTTATTCTTATCTGTTTTACTTCTCCAGTTGGAGCTGTCAAAATAATACTTAATGGGAGGGCAATCAGCTATATCGCATTTTTGGGTTGTTGGTAGAACTCTCTTCTTAAAACCTTTGGTTGTATATTGTTATTTGAAAGAAAGAAAATAAATTTATTTAGCAACAAAAGACATACACATTTAATTAAAAAAACCATCAATACAACCAAACAGTACCATCTTGACAGTTTAACTGCTACGACACTGATTTTCAGTAGGTGCCTTTTAATGCATCTTCGGTTCATCATTTTATTGAATGTCCATTTTACATCCAATAATAATTATTTTGTTGTTTGTAAGTGAAGATACAATGGGGCTGACATAATCCATGTGGATAAAAGCCCCAAATCAAATAAAGAATAAAAAAATAAAATAAAATAAAATAATTATAATACAATCAATAGATTTTATCCTTCTCTCATGTCTAAATCAAGTCTAAGGAAAGCGCTGGACGCAGGCCGCTAAGTTACCAAGCAACCGGGTAACATGGAAATCAAGTCAACGAAATGTGGTAAAAATTTTTAGGCGACAAGATGTAACAGTCAAATAATATACCTACATATTCGTCCGGAACTTGGTATCTAATGATGAAGGCCATTAAAAGACTATAGCTAGGTACTAATAGGTAGCAGGAAGGCGCTGGATGCAGGCCGCTACCAACCGTGCGATGTGGAAGTCATTGGGGGAGGCCCAGCTATGTTCAGCAATGGACGTCCTGTGGCTGAAATAGTAATGATGATGATGATTACAAGACCTCCCACCTCTCATACCCACATCAGACCGCTTAAATATTGCGGTTTCGATTTTGTTATTTCTTTTATACGCCTGTTTTGTGTGATGTACTATAAAGTACACAATATCTATTTATTTATCTATCAAACCGAGAAAGTCATTGTATCCTGCGGTCTTCAGTGACCCAAATAATCAGGTGGCGTCAAAGACACCCAATAGCGTCCATTGTATGAGCGTGTATGAGTTGAATGGGAGAGACGATGCATGGCCGATACGGCGCGTGCGGGCTATTGACTGACGCCTAGATTGTCTTTGCGCAGATAAACCTGGTATACAGGGTGTTCTCTTTACTCTACCTTAACTTAATTTAAAAATATGTAAGTCAAAATATACACTATCACGAGAGATTAAGGATTTTTTTCCTATTAGGAAGTACTTATGACCTGCTTAATAAATATTGATCTATCGACATAATCGACCGATAAAAAGTAACTTGTCTGCGGTTATTCATTGCAGGTATTCACAAACATTACTATGAGGTCTCACAGTGCGCGTGGAGGCACACGGTGACACACGAACCAATCACAGAGTTATATTTAACGCTGTACGTTTGTTTACGTTTTTACGTTTTTTGTATTTTTTGTAATACGGGCGTAAGGATAATAAAAAAATCCTACCTTAACCACGGACTCCCGAAACTAGGAACTGCGGGTCACTTCACTTCACAATCACATCTTTCACTTCACTTCATTGTCATTATATCACACATGTTTAAAGTAATTACACAAGACCTACTATCCGTTCGCGAAAAGTTTGCCGCTGGCGATATGACGTCACTCGAAGGAAAGCGTCTATAACTATAGAAAACTATATTGAAAATATTTTTTATTTATTAATATCGATAAAAATTGTGTATTTGCGTAAAATAAAACACATAATTGCGTTTAATCACTAACTAATTGCGTATAATCG
Source organism: Ostrinia furnacalis (assembly GCF_004193835.3). Taxonomy (NCBI): domain Eukaryota; kingdom Metazoa; phylum Arthropoda; class Insecta; order Lepidoptera; family Crambidae; genus Ostrinia; species Ostrinia furnacalis. Next base: position 126,313 of record NW_021133543.1, on the reverse strand, counting down.
CGGTTGGAGGAGGGGACGCGCATTTCACGGACCGGCAAACTTAGCGCGAACGGGTAGTATATACTATTGTCACAACTCTTGCGACGACGATATGGTGAAGGTCGCGGGAGGTGCCTGGATGCGAGCGGCGTAGGACCGGTCTTTGTGAAAATCCTTGGAGGCCTTTGTCCAGCAGTGGACGTCTTTCAGATGAAACGAACGATTGAACACACTATTGCTATGGCCGCGCGGTACGACTGCGCGGGCGCCGGCGGACGACTGCGGACTGTGGCGTCATGGCGTGATCGGGCCGGCTCGCGCGCGGTATTTAGTTGCATCTACCCTCCACTTGGATTTAAAAATTACTGGCAATTTAAAATGAATAAAATTGCTTGCTACAATGAGTTATTTGTAATGTTGTATGCAATATATTAAGTAGCGACTTGATATTTTTTCTAGCTATATTTTTTTATTTTTTATAACTAGTTAACCAAGTGTCTATCTGTCTATCCGTCCGAGGTTTTGCTTGTAAACTATTGGCACTAGAGAGATGTAATTTTGTATGTTTAATAATCATGCCGACAAAGTGCTAGAGTAAAATTAAAAAAAAATTTAGGGTAGCTCTCCTACATGTAAAGTGGGGATGATTTTTTTTTCATCGTCTACCTTATTGTGGGGGGTATCGTTGGATTGGTATTTTAAAATGGATTCAAGGTTTTTAAACTATTTTTCGATTTAGGCATCCGTTTGCAAGATATGAAACTTTAAAGTGCCAATAGTCCCACTGGTTGCCCACTAGAGTGAGCCCGCCGTAGGCTGGACTTTGGTCCAAAACCGCGGTGGGCAACCCTTTAGTTGGGTTCGCCATTGATCGGGCGCCTTATGCGCTCGCGCACCGACGATCGCCAAACGGCTAGAGTACCTTCTGTACTCGTCACTCTGCCCGGTGAAGCTGGAAAAGCTCTTCAAGCTACCAGTGCGCGTCCCTTCAAAAAAAAAATAGTCCCACTGGTAACGTAACAGCCTGTACATCAGCCAGATTGTCACGCGGCGCGCACGCATTGTAGCGACCACGCTTGGGCGCGCGCCGCGACGTCGCCGCTTCCTGCGTTGATCGTTCAGTACTGGATATCTGATACTAGAGTCAGTCACACAATAAACAGGTAGGTGGACTGGTGTTAGATACTAGTTGGCGTCAAATATTGCACAATCGACGAGACGATTTTAAGCGGGAGTTTGGTTTTGGATGTTTTGACTCTGAAACTTGTTCAGATTCAGGTCATATCTAAAGCACGATACGACTAACTTACTAGAGGCGAAAGAGGATTCGGCCAAATCCCCGTGCTGACCAGAGGGTTTGGAGAGGCCTGATGTTCGCTTATTTTTCCCTGTCTCATTTAACGATATCGACAGGAAAGTGTAAGTAGTCCTATAAGTACTGCATTGCCACATTTTATTACTGTAACTTTTTTAAATTAACATATCGGAAAACGCAGCGTGGTACTTTCATCGATAAGATGGACCGACGAACGAAAGTGCTGGATGCAGGCCGCTACCAACTGGGGGATGTAGAAATTATTGGGGGAGGCCTATGTTCAGCAGTGGACGTCCAATGGCTGAAAAGATGATGATGATTTTTAAAACATTTCCTACAATGATGAACTTTAACGAAAACTTTTGAAACCATTATACGAGTTTATAATTTTTTTAAAAGCACGCAAAAATCGCCCATCACAACACAACTAGACACGACCCGAAACAATACCATCCCTCATCAAATAATCATGGCAGATGGATTAAAAGACGAAAAAAATTAACATGAAAGACAAACGGAAAAATTCAAAAAGGTCCATCAATAATTTATCAGCATCTCGGTTGAATTAGCCACGTTCGAGGGTTCAGTAGGGTCTTGGGTAAAGAAAAAAAATGTATTTTTCCCCGTAAGGAATCCTAGGGGAAATTTTGTATAGGAACTTGGGCTATCGAGGAGGTAAGAGATATAGAGAAGCTGGAAGTGATTAGTTAAATAATTGTTTTGATTTATTCTTTTTTTTTTTTTTTTATCCACAACGAGGAAGCTCTTGGCCTGTATCTCACCTGATGGTAAGTGATGATCAGGCCGAAGGTGGAAGCGAGCTTCACCCGGAATCCTCAACCACGGAGGAACTGGCTATCNCGCGCCTTAACATAGTCACCAAATCTGCTTGCAAATCTGGATGATCAGAAGATCCTAGCTACATAGGAACAAGGGGTCATAATAGTCCCATTGACGATGTAATAGCCTGTTTTTTACTGTCGGTGAGTCTAAAGATCTTAGAGAAGTTTCAGCAGGATAGTCTAATAGCTGTTGATGATATGGGACTTGCAGTGTTAGAGTGAGGATATGGAAATATTTCCATTGCTGATGACAATGTAACAGCCTGTCATCATCATCATAATTTCAGCCACAGGTCGTCCACTGCTGAACATAGGCCTCCCCCAATGACAATAACTAGCAGTTCCATCCCAAAGACTTTGGGAGGACACCGTCAGGTTTTAGTGAGTAGGCCCTGCCTCACATAACCAACTGGTTCCCCCGGGCAAGTGGATATGCATTTCCTGATGAAAAAAGGCCTCCCCAAATGACAATGAATAGTACGCAGAACTGACGGCCGATGGGGCAGCAAGGTTCTGGAGTGGAGGCCACGTACGTCCACCCACAAGGTGGACCGACGACCTGATAAAGGTAGCAAGGCGCTAGATGCAGGCCGCTACCAACCGTGCGATGTGGAACAGCCTGTACATCAGCCTGATTGTCACGCGGCGCGCGCGCATTGTAGCGACCACGCTTGGGCGCGCGCCGCGACGTCGCCGCTTCCTGCGTTGATCGTTCAGTACTAGATATCTGATACTAGAGTCAGTCACACAATAAACAGGTAGGTGGACTGGTGTCAGATACTAGCCGGCGTCAAATATTGCACAATCGACGAGACGATTTTAAGCGGGAGTTTGGTTTTGGATGTTTTGACTCTGAAACTTGTTTAGATTCAGGTCATATCTGGAGCACTAGAGGCAAAAGGAGGATTTGGCCAACTCCCAGTGCTGTCCAGAGAGGTTGGATAGGCCCAATGTTTGCTTATTTTTTGTCCTGTCTCCTCTAACGGTATTGATAGGAAGGTGGTAGACGGTAATAGTCCTATACTGCTTTGGCACATTTTATTACTGTCACCTTTTTAAATTAACGTAACGAAAAACGCAGCGTGGTACTTTCATCGATAAGATGGACCGACGACTTCATAAAGAGTAGGAAAGCGACGGATGCAGGCCGCTACCAACCGTTCGACGTGGAAACTATTGGGGGAGACCTATGTTCAGCAGTGGACGTCCAGTGATTGGTGATGATTTTGAAAACATTTTCTTTAATGATGAACTTTAGACCTATACCTAAAGAAAACGAATGAAACGATTATACCATCACAACTAGACACGACCCGAAACAATACCATCCCTCATCAAATAATCATGGCAGATGGATTAAAAGACGAAAAAAATTAACATGAAAGACAAACGGAAAAATTCAAAAAGGTCCATCAATAATTTATCAGCATCTCGGTTGAATTAGCCACGTTCGAGGGTTCAGTAGGGTCTTGGGTAAAGAAAAAAAATGTATTTTTCCCCGTAAGGAATCCTAGGGGAAATTTTGTATAGGAACTTGGGCTATCGAGGAGGTAAGAGATTTAGAGAAGCTGGAAGTGATGACTTAATTAATTATTTTGACTTATTCAAAAAATTAAGTTATTCTTGAAGCACAAATAAATACTGGCAAGGTAAATTTGACCAAACGAAGCGAGGGAATTCCACCCACAAGGTAGACAGATGACCTTATAAAAGTTTCAGCAGGTTATCTGGAAATCATTTGAGAAGATCTATGTTCAGCAGTGGACATCCTGTGACTGAAATGACGTTGATGATGATGGAGCTTCAATTTAGTTTAAATTTTTTAACTTTACCTAAGTACTTATTGTAATATAAGATACTAGCTGACCCGGCGAACTTCGTACCGCCTTAGCGTAGAGATTTTCTTAATATTTTTTTCCGTAAGAACCATCCTTGGACTTCCACAAACATTTAAAAAAAAGAATTATCGAAATCGGTTCAGCCGTTCACACGTGATGCCGTGACAACGCGAAACGGGTTTCATTTTTATATATATAGATTAGTTACATATTTGAGACATGTTAATTATGTTGACGTTGAAGAGCATTTAAAAACTGAAAATTCTCACTTTATACACTCTGAAATATCTACCAAATTCGTCTATGCCATATTTATAAATCAAAATATCATTATTTTGTATTGCTCTTGACCAACCGGGCAATATGGAAAGTATTGGCGGAGGCGTATGTAATGTTCAGCACTGGACGTCCTATGGCTGATATGATGATGATGATGATTTCTCTTAATAGCAGGAAGAATTTGATAATGAAATATCAACAAATTCAGTCACCACTGTCACGCCAGTTTTCCCAAAACAACTGAGCTCAATTTTCACCTAACTAATGCCACATCCAGAAAACCCTACATCCCATCGCCCTCGACCCTTGAAGCCGTATTAATGAAAAATGAAATCGACTTGGCAAATCTAATATTTGACGCACTAGCACCGAGTGATTGGCCACGCTGATTAGGCAAATAGGTTAACGTTTGAGACAGATTGATTTTTTATTAATGGTGAAATCAAGGTACTGTCTCCGGTAGGTACATCAAAAAATACATTTTTGCTGCAAAATAAATAACCTATATAACACCCCCTAGTGTTTAATTTTAAGTGCTAGTTGACTATCTTAAGGATAAATTATGTCACATACCTAAGTAAGTAATTTCTGGCTTTTTTTAAAATTTATTAGAGTAGGAAATAAATTGATTAGTCTTGGATGTACTGAACTACTGAAATTGAACTCTAAAATACTGAAAATTATCAATTTCTTAGTTTCTAGCGTTTCCTTTTTTTGACATTTTCATGTCTTATGGGTTAGTTTGAAACAAATATTTGGCAAGGAATGTGAAGGAACACCGCAACAAGGTACATTGTCCACCATACCGTTTCCATATAGTATTAATGATTACCAATGAATCAAAATATATCGAACGATGACTGATTTGTCAATAAACTACTTGATTAGCAATCAATTGATATACTTTTAATGAGCTGTCAAAACGCGATTCTTCTAAAATGCTTAAAGATAACAGTGACATCACTTTTTCGAAAACTCAACAGTGCCTTGAAATCATTGGCTAATAGTGTCAATCCAATCCAACAAACTTTACAAAGCAAAAATACCTCGAAAAGATAAACCTATCTTATTATTTTAAAGTATCAATCACGACCCCTCCCTACCCGTCCTATCTCGCCTAAAAAATCGCTCGGACCTTTACAATCAATTTGGACAACAGCTAAGGAAGCTTATAAGTTTTCGACTTGCCTAATATTGTTAGGCCGGCCACGAGCGTCCCGTGGGTCAGATTTACCCATAAATTGGTAGGAGGTAAGTGTTTTTCCCCTCTCAATCTTTCAATGCCTCCGCGCGTATTTTTTATGGTACAAGGGTTGGTTGAAAAATTCAGTGGATTTAGGGTTAGATAGAATAAGGATAAATTTTATAAGTGTAGCAGGTCGCTAGTGGATTATTACTTTGTTAACAAACTATTTGATTGTATCCAGTTCAGTTTTGTAAGGCAAATTAAAAAAAAGCAAACGAAAATCATTACCTGCTAGTTGACACCACCTGTCAAAATTATATGAGATGTCAAAACGCGGTTTTCCCATTGGTAGATGACGTCACTTTTCACCACCTCAAAACTTGGAGTGCAAGTGTGGTTTTGTTCCCCAGTCGACGAAGCATATGATGCCCAAACAACTGCTGTGTACGCAAGAAGATTTAATGAAGGCTACTGACAACGCCATTCTTCTGACGCTGTGTAGGTTTGTTGTCGACATTACAAGAAGAAGCACCTCAATTATTGACTGTTTACTTATTTACCTATAACAGTTTTAAAAGAAGTTTAAATTGGAAGACTTTGGGGTAACCGACAGCTGTAACCTCAGATCATTCTATGATCTGAGGCTGTAACCGTTTCAGAAATTTTCTGTCGTTTAAACCAAAGCTGAGAAAATACAACATTATTTGAAAATTTAAGTATGAAAATCAGTTTTATGAAACTTGTAGTCTAACTAGCAAGTAGTTAGTTACCTATAAATCTAAATAAATGAATGTCTTATGTGAAAATAACTAAAAACTTAATTAACGATGTGACATTTAATTCAATAAAATCCTACATGAGCACTACAAATCAGCATAACATTCGCTAAAAGAATTCAATAACCCCTCGAGCGCCGACACCAATCCCAGAAGGACCGAATGATTGCCAATAAAAGCAAAATCGCCAAAAATCCCACACATCCCAAAGGGGTTACGTTAACCTGTTCACCCCTACAAATTGACCACCGGTCGTAGTGAGGTTCGTTATTGGAGCGTTTAGATTTATTTGACGACATTGGCATGTTTGGATTAGGTTAGGGGTTTTTCTTCTGTTTTTGGTGGAATGGGGGTAATTTGTGTGTTTTGTTATTATGGTGAATATGTTGTTTTTATTAATTTGTATAATGATGAAGATAAATTAATGAATTATTTGCCAGTACACGGTACCATATTATTATCAGCTCTTTAATGTATTAATGAGTATATTTGTCGAAGTTAGGAGATGTATTAAACACTCATGTAAGTAGGCGAACGAGCAACTGGTTTTTTGCGTGTTAAGTTTTTCTATTTACGAAAGTTTTTCTTATTATTTCTGTTGCCTTACAATTAAGATTTGCTGATTTAGCTTCGGAAAATCGGGTATTTGAATCTTAAAGAACTGCAAATTATTACAGCAATACGCATTTTTGACTGTCAAAAGTCGAATGTTCACGTTTCACAAATCTCTGCAGATTATATCAAATAAACTGGTTGAAACAAGACAATACGCCGGCGTCTGCTTATCGGCCTCTATAAGGAATAAATACACAGATAAAAATAAAGTTATTTTTCCAAACATCGAATAAAAACGGGCGACTGTTACACCAAAACGTCTTGGCTGCATCATAGTAAGTAGGTACATATTAGATTGTCATTAAAGTTTATAAAGTGCTCTTAGATTAATTTAATACTAACAAACTTCAGATTGCAATAAAATTCTCAGTACTGGCCCATTTAAGTATTGTCCTGAAGCAGTGGTAGGGTTATACTGGGACGTGTAAAAGTGCTTTTTAAAAGCCTACTTGTATAAATAAATGAGTTCTATGAGTTTTAATTTAATTACTCACTAATCTTTCTCCGTCTAATATTTAGTACTAATTTAATTCTGAATGAATCATGTCAATAACAGCAATTTTACAGAAGAGCCTATACCTAATCCAAGACACAGGAAAACCTTTTTAGTGGGAAAAAAATTCAACATTTTATTGAAACTGATAATACTAATTGTTTTTTTTTTTCATAACCAAAGGAAACATGTCTGAATCTACACCAATTGAAATAATAAAGCTTCTTTGTAAAATTTGACAGTTGCAAACTACCAAAATGTCTAAAAAAAAATATTGTTTTGCAGCATTACCTATCTATTTTGACTACTTCTTTTGATACGTTTCGGTGTGACGAAATCCATATAAAGTGCGGATAGCCGGGGGCGAGTGGGTTAAAATGGTACATCGCGCAATAAACCAGCCCTTCTGTCCATAAATATCCCGGTTCGGAACTTGCTCAGTTAGCGGCAGACTTTTTTTATCTTCAGTCTATTTGTCGGGGCTGATAGGGTTAAGGGTTGGCCAGGGTGCGAAGAGTAAACTGGTGAAAAAATACCAAGGTCATAGGTTTTAAAAATCTTTATTCTAATGTCTAATTTCGAACTCTTCCTATGTTCTTCTGATTAATTTCGTTGCGGGTCCAATGACAGTTTAACTTTCCCCTGGGACAAACTTGACCTTCATTGGTTGGGTTTTTATGGCGGTCAAGCTGTAGATTCTGGCTACACAGGAGTTGCAGTGGTAGGAATAGTCCCGTTAAAAAAGGTAAATAAATAAATTGACTTCGTAGTAAGGACAATCTGTTCTGATGGGGTTCTTAATGGCTCAAATGGCTACTTGGAGTGTAAGTGTGGTTTTGTTTCCCAGTCGACGAAGCACATGATGTCGTGCCCTGCGTGCCCAAACAACTGCACGCAGGAGGATTTAATGAAGGCTACTGACAACGCCATTCTTGTGGCGGAGTTTTGGGCTGACGCTGTGTAGATTTGTTGTGGACACGACAAGAAGAAGAACAAGCTATAATGGCTAAGATTTGGTGTTTGTTAGCTTTCATCATAAAGCACCTTTGTAATGTCCTGACTCCTGTCACTTGCTAGTGGTTAAGACAGTGACGCCAACTAGTGACCGCGGAAGAGGTAGGAAGACTACCTCATTTGCACTCACCATGAAGGCGCCATTGAAGATTAAGGTCGTGGCACTTTCTGCCACTGTCTGACTGACTGACTGACTGACTGACATACATAGTGATCTATCAACGCACAGCCCAAACCACTGAACGGATCGGGCTGAAATTTGGCATGCAGGTAGATGTTATGACGTAGGCATCCGCTAAGAAAGGATTTTACGAAACTCCACCCCTAAGGGGGTAAAACGGGATCCACGTGTACGAAGTCGCGGGCGACCGCTAGTGCAAGTATAAAAATGATATGTTAAACTATAGGCATAGACTACGTTGAATCTACTCCAAAGATCTAATACAGATATCTTGCGTATACTCAACAAAAAGGGTAGTTCTAAAAAGCGTTCCGTCTATCGCGTTTTATTTTTACTACATGTCATAAGATCTATAGAGACATCGGAACACCATCTATGACCGCCCTTGGCAGTTTGCGGATTTGTTATTGGGGAAACAGGGGAAAAGTGGACACTTAACCCTCTCCACCCCGGCAATCTGTCACCGGCTTCCTGCGTAGACCGATGGGGTTTGTAAGAAAAAGAAACCTTTTTTTCTTGTATTGGCGGGGCAGTTATTGGTTTTGTTAAAGTAGGTACGGTAAGAGGGTTAAAGATACTTTTTATGTTTATGAGATGTTGATGACTTAGAGTTAGAGTTGTTGAGATAATTTATTATTTTTAGTTCTTTATATTAAGACGCTGACGCTATACAAAGGTGTACGCAGTTTAATATGCACTCAGATTGCAGATAACCTTTAGGTATTTTTTGTTTGGGAAAAAATTACAGTTAGATAATCAGTTGGAGACTTTGTGTCAACATAAGTACTTTTTTTTATCCACAACGAGGAAGCTCTTGGCTTAAGGACTTAAGGACTCAAATTGGGGGTTATAATATGGATTGCAATGTAATGTCATATGTCAGAGTTTAAGAGCCGCCATAGAATTTGGCCAACAGCATAACGTGCCATATATGCAACCCGGAAAACGCAGCATGGGACGTCTACCCGTAAGGTGTACCAACGACCTCATAGAGGTAGCAGGAAGGTGCTGGATGCAGGTCGCTACAAATGATGCGATGTGGAAGTCATTGGGGGAGGCATATGTTCAGCAGTGGACGTCCTGTGGCTGAAATGATGATGATGATGATTCCAAAATTTTATAATGATTTTTTTTCCGTAATTGCGTAACTAAATAAGAAAGTCTGCAATTTAGAACAGTAAAATACCTATAAAATATTAAACCAACTGAAAACGTCCATTTCAAATTATCTTCCCAAAAAACCAATTACAGTTATTAAGAGAAATATCCTCTTTTCGATACCGAAGATAAGTGAATTAATGATAGAGATTTCCCGATGTCCCTTTTGAAGGCTTAATTACTGATCGAAACAAATTGAGGGGAAAGGGTGGAAGTCAGACGTCTTTTAGCAAAGTTTTTAGTCATTTAAAATATACTAATAGCTCTTATATCAAAAGGTATAAGGAATAATTTCAAAAGTTAGCAGGAAAGTTACTTGGTTGTACTTTGCAAATCACCGAAGATAATTTATTGCATTTTGACTTCCAATTTCAGAAGGTTTTGGAGAAATTCTTTGCTGCATTTAAATTTAAGTTAGACTCTGATGAATTAATGCTTAATGTATTGGTAAATGACAGACAATCGATTTGGTTTGTTACTTTTAACAAAGGAAGGACTGTAGGTATATCGTGAAGTTAAGTTATTCATAGGGGTATTCCATAAGATTATTCCTTCTTTAAAAATCTAATTGTACTAATTGTTGATTACATTTTTATGCAGAACAAGGCAGTTAATTGACAGCAATCGTAGCTGGTGTTAAGTGAAATGCAATCTAGGATGGTATACCTATACCTTCCCTGTAAATGCCTATTCACCTTCGCCTTGAAAAGCACGGATTAAATGTATAGTGTTCGGAAAGGACAGCAGCCGTGCCTGCTGCTGAATTACAGTATTTATTTGAATCCACTCGTACTAATTGTTGAAAAGATAAAACATTTGTACCACATTTTGGAAAGATAATTCTAAAATTGAGAACTTGAACATCAAGCACAAACTAAGGATATTTAAATATTCACTGAAAAAAATGTTTGGTTATTGCTTACCTACACAACAAAAGTGACCACCGTACTAAGTGTTAACTATAACCAAACTAAGTCTAGCTCACTACAGAATTATTTATTTAATTTACACAACATTTTGTTCCTCATAACCAAAGTGTTCGGTGGTCACTTTTGTTGTGTAAGCAGTTACCAAACATTTTTTTCAGTGTTATTTTGTAAATGATAAAATAATGTCTGCTAGCACAATAATTATGTAATTGCCATACTTGTTAGGTATTAGACCACATCCCTGCCAAATCCTTTACAATACAGTTGAAGATACGGCAGCAAAGCTAAAAAAGCGGTCAGAACGTACTTTAACCATAACACCTGCATTCCCGGTTCAAAAGAACTTGCTTTTATAAAATTAAAAACGCAGCTCCATAATGATATTAAAATTCAACGCGTACAGACAGACATAATATTTGCTTTAGTCGAGCGTAAACTTATTAAAATATTCCTTATTTAATTAGTGCCTGTGCCATTTGTCCCGCGTATACCCTGAGCGTTTGTTATTTTATAATACCTCCTATGAACGTTTTTAAAAGAACTCTACTTTTTCGTAGAAGGGATTTCTTTTGTGCATGGCTAATCCATTTTTGTAATTGGATGGTTTTAGATTTTTAATTTGCTTGCCTTTAGGTATACTTACTTTCTTATTACTCAGTGTAATTCATAACAATACTATCTTAGGCTTGGCTTGGTGGTTTGCGAATCAGAACATTAAGCGCGAGGGTTTGGTTCCCGTACAATACAAAGATAAGAGTACCTACATCATTATTGATTTTGATTATCTATATATTGATTTGGGTGTAATTTGTAAGCACTCAAATCATATAGGCAATTTCTACGATCGTTAAAATGCATTTGAGTAAGCCTGCTTGTTGTTGTAGTACATGTAGGGGAAACCAAGGAGAGTTGTAATAGAGAGTAGTGACATTGTTGATTTTGGAAAACTATCAGCGATCACGCAACAGCGCGTATTTGTTAGCTCGAGACTTGAACTAAAAAATCGCACTCTGAGCTCGCTAATTATTTAATAAATTCCAAAAGTTTACAATGTTCCCACAACGCTCCTCTGTTATACTTACCTCGGTCTCCCCTCCGATATTAGATACCTACATTTTCTGTAGAAAATTATGTTACCTACCTAAGTTTTATAATCTAGCCATTCCATTAGTTTTAGGCAGACCCAATCTCGCCAGGAAAGTTTGCCCTATCCGTTACACGTGGCTAAATAAATTAAGGACAAAAGTCGGGTGCTTGAAGCGTGCATGCGTCTTGCTTACTTTGGTTGCATTTCGCTAAGTCATGTGCGGATTTATAACGCGAGCGCTGCGCAGCCATCGACGGGACCTAGTGCACACTTGGCCACTGGGATATGGTCATATTGTGTTGTAGTTTACAGGTTTTTGGTCGTTTTATCCAGTCTTTAATTGCAATTGTAACCATTGTAACTTTTGGGTTGTTAGAACCTAAAGTTTGGCCGCGCAACACAAAGAAGGATAAATGCTAGACTCCTTTTCAGGGCTTAATTTTCGTTGATATTCAATTTATGTTATTTTAGAAAAATTTCACGACCTCTAGACCTAGAATCTAATCTATGAAGTCTTTATGATAGACTTTACGAATAGGTAGTGGTACTTTCAGTGTATAGAATTATCAGAATTCATTCACTCATGGAAGTGGTATAGACAAAAAATGTATTAGAACATGTTTTGCTTCATTTGTCACATTTTTAACAGTTTGCTTCTGTTTTATAACAAAGCTTTTGCCCGCGAAAATTTAGTGTCACAGATCGGCATAAATTATAGCCTATAATGTTAATCGAGTAATAAACAATAATACTGTAAAGTTTCATCAATATCCGTTCAGTAGTTTTTGCTTGAAAGAGTAAACAAACATCCAGACATCCATACAAACTTTCGCATTTATAATATTAGTAGGAACGGGACTATGCCACAAAAACCCAACCAATGAAGGTGAGATAGATATATTAGTAGGAAGTAGGATATTTAAATATGTAATTATTATTTAATTAATTCATTGTCCGAATTTTCATGTAACCTACCTACCTCCTATGTACCTTTGACAGATCTCTTGTTTTTTCGACAAAACCTTCTGAAACTCCTCAATTCCCAAATGTCCCCAAGGCAGCCAAGTGAGGGTGGCTGCCGGTGATGCAATCCCGTTACTGGGGCCATCTCAGACAACATACTTTATCCGCACTCACAATTAGTTGCCGCGAGATGGCAGGTAAAACTATACCACAGGGGACGAGTGGAGCGGTCACCAAAGGATACTTTTTGGGTCAACGTGTACTTTGTGGAACAAGAAACAAATTTTTTTTTGTAAAATAAAGGAAAAGAAAACAAGCCGAAAATTACGGACAATTTCTTTTCATAACAAAAGTATGCACTTGAAGACAGTTTTTTCATGCTTTTATAATATTTTAGCAAGAGCGAGACGACCTGAATGTTTATCCATAAAAAATTACAGTGTAACCGTTTCAGGATTACAGAATGCAAAAGATCTGAACTGAACTTTTCGTAATAATAGACTCCACTGAAGACTAAAGTAAAGGATCCAGATGGCCCAAGCCCAGAGCAATGCATTTTTGAAAGTTCATGGAAAAGAAAACTGTAAAATTTTGTAGAACTTTGATTACTACAATTTAAAGAAAATTAATTAGATAAATCAAATTTATTTTTAAATGTCCTTTTTAAAAATTACATCGTATAAATGATTCCTTGACGGTTACATCAAAATTTTGGAACACTTTCGTTAGCGATACCTCGAAATGGATTCCATTTCTTGCCGAATGTTCAGCTTCAGTTGCTGCATAACTAGTTTTTTTTATAAAAAAAGATGATATCCAACATTTTTTAAAGCAAAATTTTCGCATTCGTAAGCTAAAGTGTCTAAACGCTGAAGAAATCTTTCAGTTTTTTTTTGTAAAAAACGAAATGCCTACTTTTCAAAGCACAATTTTCGTGTGGCGTCTCCATGCCACTCCTGTCCATAAGCTAAAGTGTCTCAACGCTGAAGTCGTTAGCAACAAACTCCACACATTTGTGTCACCGGATACAATCCCATTATAATTTTAAATTTTAAGCTCATCTATTTAGCTTTGGGGCCAATCTGTCGCGATCTTTGATGCTTTTTTGATAACTGCTTTTGTTATTCTTGGTGGAGATAATTTTTACTGAGTTTTTTTTAGCTTTATTTTAAATTTTTACAGTGATCCAATTTATTTGTTGCTTATATCAATGAAAAATATGGTACTGCATAATATAAGCATTACATAATTATAAGCATTAGTGGTGTTAGAAAAAACAACCCTAAATTATAAAAAAATATAAACTTTTTTTAAACAATGGCTAATCTATTAGTCATTCTTTTAAACAATGATGCAATGCTTTCGTGATGACCATTGTTATTAAGGAGTCGAAAATTGTATTTTGTGACCAACATAATAATATTAATATTATTAACAAAAGTAGTGAAGTAGGTACAAATTAAGATCTTTTACTAGCTATAGATAGATGTACATATTTATTTTAATTTCATGCCAAATGGCTTTTAATTATTGTTAATCGCTTACAAAGTCCCAAATCAGTGGCGTTGTAAAATAAAACCATCATTAGGTGGGGTGTTTCTAAATTATGGAATAATGCGGCGCAGGTGCGACTTGCCGGACGATTTTTAAAAATTTCAGGGTTCCCTTCGACAATCATGTCGAGAACCTTTTCGGGAAAAACATTGTAAGCGAGGACATTTCTAACAGTGTTTTTACAAAAACCATCAGAAATGTTAATTTTATACCTTAAAGAAAGTAGGTACTGACGTAAAATTATTAGAAATAATAAGACGTGGTTGTTTGCTATAATAATACATGTTATTTTATTGTAAAAAATATGTGCAGTCGACTGGTCATAAAAGTCATGAGGTCATTGATTTTCTGTAAATAATCTATTTAAAGGGCTGGAAGGGCTGGAAGACGTAGCGTGGGCAGGCTTCCTACTAGGTGGACCGACGATCTCGTAAAGGTCGCGGGAAGAGCCTGGATGCGGGCAGCGCAGGACCGTGCATTGTGGAAAACCTTGGAGGAGGCCTTTGTCCAGCAGTGGACGTCATTTGGCTGAAACGAATCTTTTTAAAAAGAGTTTTACTCGAATTATTTACTATTTTAACCGACTTCAACAAATTGAGACCCTCCGTCTCAATTCGGTTGGTTTTTTTTGGTCTTATCTCTCACCTTTAATAAGCAAATACTCGTGATACGGAACCGCGCGTGATTGGGTCGCAGACGCTTAACCAATTTTCCTCGTAAGGTCATATTTTTCTGTTAATTTGGTTATTATTTTGCATTTTTGTGAACTCTGCAGATTGCAAAGGTGTATAATTTGTTATGTATTTAGTATTTACACGTATTTTTGTAACTAAGAATTGTGCCATATTTAAAATCACATTTTCAAATGATCTTTCGTTATTTTGTAAGCCATATGAATCGATAGAATAATTATTGTGTTCATTAAAAATAACTTTTCCTACTAAGGCTGTTGCACTACTTAACTTTGACCGTAACTATAACGATAACCGGTGCTTTTTGTATGGAGTTTGACACATTTTTTACTTTTGTGAAAGTAAGATGGTGCAAGTCAGCCTACATCACCTCCGGCAGACAGCGTGTATGAGCCAGGTTTGACATGCCGTATCTATAATTTTCATAACATTTGACAGATTACATCTAAAATAGCACTTATTAGGTACAACTAATATACATAAAGATGTTATATATTTTTTCTCTGTAGTCCTGTCATCAATGCATCCATCAGAATCACCTTATAATCCGTCAAAGATAAAACTCTTTACAGAAGGGACACAGAATTCAAAGTATGTAATGTGGCAGATATTTTATGCCTAAATTGTCTCGCCGTCCCCGACTGGACACGCCGTGAGTTGTGGACTCCGCATTGGACCATTAGCGATTATTGTCCAAGTTTTACGCTAACTAACTGGACGGGTTCAGACGTAGAGATAATGGAAGTGCCTTTCAAATTTTAGTTTTTAGTTTACGTGCCCAGTTCGTTAAAGGAAAAGACAGAAATTTAAGAAAAATCACTTATGTATTTTTTTAAATGAAAAAAGCATTTTTTTTAGAACTGTTTTAAAAATAATTTAAATAATAAATAAATAAATAATCTTTGGACAATTTCACACAACGCCAGCTAGCCCCAAAGTAAGCAACTTAATGCTTGTGTTATGGGTGCTAGCTTAACGGATATACTACTTATATACTTTTTTTTTATTTTAAATACATACATATTATACATAGTCACACCCAGACCCGTCACAGAAATTAAAATTCATCATTTCAATTTCTGCCCGGCCGGGAATCGAACCCGGGACCTCTCGGCATAGTAGTCCGTTCTGAACCACTACACCAAACGGCCGACAATTATTATTAATCTTGTAACAATAATGATTCTTATTGTTAGTTTATTGGAGAAATATTTTGGTGGCTTTTAAACAAGGATTCTCTTGAAGTTTACAGTGATTGTTATTTGGCAGGTATGTAACAAACACCCTACTTAAACTCATCCACTCATCAGGTGTGACTGTGGTAAAAAAACAGACTTTTACTGCATAAACATTAACACAAAAATAAAATGAAATGTCATAGCAGTTAGCACTAACTCCGCTTAGTTTAGGCCTATGGCAATTGGTGTGGTATTGGAACATTGATTTAGTATTTGTCATTTCCAGTCGCCCTAATTCCACTGTGTTGTCCACAATGGCTGCCAAATTCTTTGTACTTATTTACGCCAGTTATTATTTATGGCTTTCGTATCGACTACCCACATAACTTGCCAAAAAGTGCACTATTAGTTTGGCTCTAGTTATTTCATCTTTGTAGTTTAGTTTCGTTCGGACGCGGGGTGCCAACGGGATGTTTTGTTGTTCTTGTAGCTTATGATTTTATTTGTAACGATTTTATTTTTGTATCGCTCTAGCCATATTTTGAAACAGGGGAGAAATGTGTATTAATTTTCATTTTATTTATTTAAAATTTAAATAAACCATTGACAGTTTCAGGGTAATATGACAAAACTGACGATTTATTCTGAAATTAATATTTACTCTTATTTGGTCGAATCCACGGCAATCTCCTGTAGTTAACTTTTGGGTCAAGCAGAAGTTAAGAGTAAGTTTTCTTTATAAAAATGTATCCTATAGAGTCTTAGCGAGATTAAATCTTTGTATAAAAAGGTGTTGTTTAAGCCTAAATAGGTATCTGTTTGTCCCCAAAAAGAACTAAAAAGCGTCGTGCAACAACATCTTTAACCCAGATACTCCTGAAACTTTTTATCCTTGTCAATTTTTATAAATTTTTAGTACCTANAGAGGCGGTTATGCGTTTGGCCACTAATTCAACACCAAGAAGGATAGTATGCTAGATTCCTTTTCAGAGTTTGATTTTCGTTTATATTAAAATAACAATTTAGAAGTTTCAGGACCTCTCACCTTTAATAAGGGGGGTATTACAAAAAAGTTAGATTCTGGTTAAACTCTGGTCTAAATTGACATTTAATATGGAAATGTCATTTTAAATCAGTATTTGTCCCGGGTTTAACTTTTTTGTAATAAGGAGGTTATAAAGTCTATAATGAAAGACTGTATGAATAGGTTAGGTTAGAGTAAAGCTTTTGGCCAAAACAACGCGTGCAGCTGGCGTGCACGATGGCGATGGCGATCAGATTTAAACGCATTAATCGCCATCGCCATCGCGCATGCAGGCTGATCGCGTTGGTTTGGTCGAACCTTTAAAGGACAAAAGTCGGGTGCTTGAGGCGTGTATGCGTCTTGCTTACTTTGGTTGCATTTCGCTAAGTCATGTGCGAATTTATATCGCGAGCGCTGCGCAGTCATCGACGGGACCCAGTGCACACTTGGCCACTGGGATATGGTCATTATTGTGTTGTATTTTACAGGTTTTTGGTCGTTTTATCCAGTCTTTAATTGCGATTGTAACTACTGTAACTTTTGGGTTGTCAGAACCTAAAGTTTGGCCGCTAATTTAACACAAAGAAGGTTAGGTTAGACTCCTTTTCAGAGCTTGATTTTCGTTTATATTCAATTTATGTTAATTTAGAATAGTTTCAGGACCTCTTGACCTAGAATCTAATCTATGAAGGTATGAAGTCTTTATGATAGACTGTACGTGTGGTACTTTCAGTGTATAGAATTGTCAGAATTCATTCACTCATGGAAGTGGTATAGACAGAAAATGTATTAGAACATGTTTTGCTTCATTTGTCACATTTTTAACAGTTTGCTTCTGTTTTATAACATAACTAGCTTTTGCCCGCGGCTTCACCCGCGTGAAATTTAGTGTCCCAGATCGGCATAAATTATAGCCTATAATGTTAATCTGGGTTATAAATAATAATACTGTAAAGTTTCATCAATATCCGTTCAGTAGTTTTTGCGTGAAAGAGTAACAAACATCCAGACATCCATACAAACTTTCGCATTTGTAATATTAGTAGGAAGTAGGATATTTAAATATGTAATTATTATTTAATTAATTCATTGTCCGAATTTTCATGTAACCTACCTACCTTCTATGTACCTACCTTTGACAGATCTCTTGTTTTTTCGACAAAACCTTCTGAAACTCCTCAATTCCCAAATGTCCCCAAGGCAGCCAAGTGAGGGTGGCTGCCGGTGATGCAATCCCGTTACTGGGGCCACCTCAGACAACATACTTTATCCGCACTCACAATTAGTTGCCGCGAGATGGCAGGTAAAACTATACCACAGGGGATGAGTGGAGCGGTCACGAGGGGATACTTTTTGGGTCAATTTGTAACACAAAAAATAAATAAAAAATATGTTTTTGCAAAAAAAAAAGTTAAAGATAAAACAGAAAATTACGGATTTTATCCATTTGCCAGAAAACTTCCCTTACAAACGTATGCACTTTTAGACAGTTTTTTCATGCTTTTATAATATTTTAGCAAGAGCGAGACGACCTGAATGTTTATCCATAAAAAATTACAGTGTAACCGTTTCAGGATTACAGAATGCAAAAGATCTGAACTGAACTTTTCGTAATAATAGACTCCACTGAAGACTAAACTACAGGATGCAGATGGCCCAAGCCCAGAGCAATGCATTTTTGAAAGTTCATGGAAAAGAAAACTGTAAAATTTTGTAGAACTTTGATTACTACAATTTAAAGAAAATTAATTAGCTAAATTAAATTTATTTTTTAATGTCCTTTTTAAAAATTACATCGTCTAAATGATTCCTTGACGGTTACACTTTCGTTAGCGATACCTCGAAATGGATTCCATTTCTTGCCGAATGTTCAGCTTCAGTTGCTGCATAACTAGTTTTTTTTATGAAAAAAGATGATATCCAAAATTTTTTAAAGCAAAATTTTCGCATTCGTAAGCTAAAGTGTCTAAACGCTGAAGAAATCTTTCAGTTTTTTTTTTGTAAAAAACGAAATGCCTACTTTTCAAAGCACAATTTTCGTGTGGCGTCTCCATGCCACTTCTATCCGTAAGCTAAAGTGTCTCAACGCTGAAGTCGTTAGCAACAAACTCCACACATTTGTGTCACCGGATACAATCCCATTATAATTTTAAATTTTAAGCTCATCTATTTAGCTTTGGGGCCAATCTGTCGCGATCTTTGATGCTTTTTTGATAACTGCTTCTGTTATTCTTCGTGGAGAAAAATGTTACTGAGATTTTTTAGATTTATTTTATATTTTTATAGTGTACCTTTTCCAATGAAAAAATTGGTACCTACTGCATACAAGCATTAACAATTATAAGTATTAGGTACTGGTGGTAGAAGAACAATAAATAATTATGTTTAAAAAAATTGTTTATGTTTGACGTATTGTGGCAGAAAATGATATTGACATTTGATGAATGAACGCTTTAGTGATGATGACCAAAGTTTGAGCATCGTTTTATCGTTAAAATTCATTTTTTTTGTAGGAACAAACATATTAAAATATCAATAAAAGTAGTGAAGTAGGTACTATTTAAACAACTTTTTTAACACACACACATATTTATTTTATTTTCCAAATGGCTTTTAATTATTGTTAATCGCTTACAAAGTCCCAAATCAGTGGGGTTGTAAAATAAAACCATCATTAGGTGGGGTGTTTCTAAATTATGGAATAATGCGGCGCAGGTGCGACTTGCCGGACGATTTTTAAAAATTTTAGGGTTCCCTTCGACAATTATATCGAGAACCTTTTCGGGAAAAACATTGTAAGCGAGGACATTTCTAACAGTGTTTTTACAAAAACCATCAGAAATGTTAATTTTATACCTTAAAGAAAGTAGGTTCTGACGTAAAATTATTAGTTAGAAATAATAAGACGTGGTTGTTTGCTATAATAATAAATGTTATTTTATTGTAAAAATTATGTGCAGTCGACTGGTCATAAAAGTCATAAGGTCATTGATTTTCTGTAAATAATCTTTTTAAAAAGAGTTTTACTCGAATTATTTACTTTTTTAACCGACTTCAACAAAAGGAGGAGGGTCTCAATTCGGTTGGTTTTTTTTTTGGTCTTATTCCTCACCTTTTATAAGCAAACTCGTGATACGGAACCGCGCGTGATTAGAGTCGCAGGTGCTTAACCAATTTTCCTCGTAAGGTCATATTTTTCTGTTAATTTGGTTATTATTTTGCATTTTTGTGAACTCTGCAAATTGCAAAGGTGTATAATTTGTTATGTATTTAGTATTTACACGTATTTTTGTAACAAAGAATTGTGTCATATTAAATTCACATTTTCAAATGATGTTTATTAAAAGATAACGTTTGCATACTAAATCATATGATTTACCTAGACATGCACATTTCCTCCGGCACACAGCGTGCATGAGTCAGTTTTGACATTGCGGTATTTATAATTTTCATAAGATTTGACAGATGACATCTAAAGGAGCACATTTAAGTACAACTAATATACATAAAGATGTTATAGTGTTTTCTCTGTAGTCCTGTCATCAATGCATTCTTCAGAATCACCTTAAAATCCGTCAAAGATAAAACTCTTTACAGAAGGGACACAGAATTCAAAGTGTGTAATGTGGCAGATATTTTATGCCTAAATTGTCTCGCCGTCGACTGGACACGGCGTGAGTTGTGGACTCCGCATCGGACCATTAGCGATTATTGTCCAAGTTTTACGCTAACTAACTGGACGGGTTCAGACGTAGAGATAATGGAAGTGCCTTTCAAATTTTAGTTTTTAGTTTTCGTGTCCAGTTCGTCAAAGGAGAAGACAGAAATTTAAGAAAATTCACTTATGTATTTTTTTAAATGAAAAAAGAGAATTCACTTATGTATTTTGTTAGGTAAATGAAAAAAGCTATTTTTTTCGAGAACTCCATTGAAAATAATTATTTATTATTTATCTTGTAACAATAATGATTCTTATTATTCGTTTATTGGAGAAATATTTTGGTGGCTTTTAAACAAGGATTCTCTTGAAGTTTAGAGTGATTGTTACTGGGCAGATATGTAACACCCTACTTAAACTCATTTACATTTAACATCAGGTGTGACTGAGGTAAAAAACAGTCTTTTACTGCATAAACATTAACATAAAAATAAAATGAAATGTCATAGCACTAACTCCGCTTAGTTTAGGCCTATGGCAATAGACATGTTGACACTCAATCAATTGACGTACTTTTTAAAACTGTCAAAACGAAACTCTCCCATAGATTTTGTATGGCACTACAAGCAAGTGACGTCACTTTTTTTTCAACTCAATTAAACTACTTTTTGCATTTACAATGCGAACCAAAATCGTTATTTACAGGTTATTTAAAATTAATTAACATTTTAAGACCAGACTGAAGGGTCATTTTAGAAAAGTTGTCTAGTAGTTGGTTTAGTATTTGTCATTTCCAGTCGCTCTAATTCCACTGTCTTGTCCACAATGGCTGCCAAATTCTTTGTACTTATTTACGCCAGTTATTATTTATGGCTTTCGTATCGACTACCCACATAACTTGCCAAAAAGTGCACTATTAGTTTGGCTCTAGTTATTTCATATTTATTGTAGTTTAGTTTCGTTGGGACGCGGGGTGCCAACGGGATGTTTTGTTGCTCTTGTAGCTTATGATTTTATTTGTAACGATTTTATTTTTGTATCGTTCTAGCCATATTTTGAAAATGTGTATTAATTATTATTTTATTTATTTATTTAAAATTGACATAAACAGGAGTGCAAAAGAACAAGTTAATAGTATATTACGGCATTCTCCTAAACTTTTGGCTCAAGCAGAAGTTAAGAGTAAGTTTTCTTTATAAAAATTAGGAAAACGTATCGTGTAGAGTCTTAGCGAGATTAAATCTTTGTATAAAAAGGTGTTTTCCAAAGTTACAAGATTTGTTTAAGTAAATATCTGTTTGTCCCCAAAAGAACTACTTAAAAAGCGTTGTGCAACAGTATGTTTAAGATTGTTTCTTGATACGTCAAGTATTATAGTAGACATTTTGATCAAAACACACGCTCTAATTCTGATTTCGCCTCAACGTCCAAGTACATAGACGATACTTTATGCATAATAAGTGATGTGGGTGCTCCTCAACTGAAGGGCCCGAATCACGGGAAAGATTAAACATTCTCACTCGCACTATTAATCAGATCGCCGATTGCACTGACTAAACAGGGTAGTGAAGTGTAGATGTTAGAGAAAACGTTAAAGTATCGATACTTTTCGATTCGCAGAGCTGCCGCTGGGGCAGAAAAGTTTCGAGTGGCGACCACGAGCCGGAAGAGGTAGTGTAGGCAGACCTCCCACTAGGTGGACCGACGATCTGGTGAAGATCGCGGGAGGAGACGCAGGACCGATCTTTGTGGAAATCCTTGGGGGAGGCCTTTGTCCAGCAGTGGACGTTATTCGGCTGAAACATGCGAACTTTTCGATACAAAGATAGGATTACGTATGTTGGTTTAAAAAGTAACTCAGTGGCCGACGAAACATAAATATTAAATACTGTGAATGGAATAACATTGAAAGAACCATATAAGAATGGGTAAGTACGAGTAAGTCTAATAAATATTGCATAGAGTTCTTATATTTTATGAATATTTCATCAATGAGTTGTCAATTTCTGGCAGTCGTAAAGGGCGACAAAGGTACAAGTATACGAAATACAATCCTTCAGCTAGCCTATTTGGCTAAAGTAGAGAATTCAAATACCCCATTTTCCACTGGTAAATTAGTCTTGACTAGACTCTTAACCACCTGATAATGATTTCGCAATTCTGACTTAGCGTACTTTTAACAAAAGTAAACTAAAAATCAGTTATCGATACGAGTGTGCCCCCAACACTGACCCAAGCCGAAGGGATCGCTGGAACCGCTCGGTTAGTGTGAACTAAATGAATCATTAATAATGCAAAGTTAACGCACTTGTGATCCGGTCGCGTCCCTACACTTCGATGTCGATAGTTAATCGCCTCGCATTAGTGATGTGTTTACGCCCCGAACATGGATCGGGTTACGTCTCACTTGTAGTTTGGTTGGGGGTTTGTTTATCGATATGTGAATATCGTTAATATTCTATCTGTTACAGTTTTGAACTCTTTAAAATACAGTGTGTCTCAGAGGCTTTGACTGAATTAGTTGATGCGCTTCTTTTCAACACTTGACAATAATAACCACTAACCGCTGGTTAAGATTTTTAATGAGAAATATTAATAACTCTTGAGCAGCAATACTCTTCCATGATTGAGGATTCCAGGTGAAGCTCGCTTCCACCTTCGACCTGTTCCTCACTTACCATTAGGTGAGATACAGGCCAAGAGATTCCTCGTTGTGAATAAAAAAATACTCAAAAGGTTTCTTGATATTTTTGTTAATTTTTCCCAAAATAATTTTGGGTTGCAGTCGCTATAATTCAGTTGTTTTCACATGTGGTGCACTAACATAATATACATATTTTGTATGCACGCACAGAAAAGGTGTTTGGAATAAAGAACAGATTTTGCATAGTGCAATATCCTGCCTTACAAACAATTCGATTTCAAATATCGATGTTTCGCCCTTGTTAACCAACACTATAATAGTGTTTTGTAAACACTTAATTATTTAAACACGATGTGTGATGTTAGATCGATGGTGGGAGGGATTATTGGCACGGGAATTATTCAGTATGTGCCACTATTGGCGTCTTAGACTTAACGTTTGTTTATCTAATGATCTTAGCACAATAATAAACAGCACATAAAGTTAAACATTGTGTATTTTAAGACGTTGTAATAGGTGCTACTTTTCAAAAATTTGAGGTATTCTTTGTTTAAAAAAATGACGCCTATTGCTAGACAAAAGCCTTCCCTAAGGATTTCCATAACGGCGGGTCATGCACTGCCCGTATCCAGGTACTTACTTCCCGCGACCTTCACCAGATCGTCGGTCCACCTAGTGGGACCTAGCCTACCCACGCTACATCTTCCGACCCGTGGTCGCCTCTCGAGAACTTTTCTGCCCCCACGGCCATCATCTCTACGACCTGTGTGCCATTGGTATTGTGCAATTTTGGTATTACAAAATACTAAACGTGGGACAGACAAAACCACGAGCAAGAGTCAGTCACTGACTCAAGAACACACCCAAACCATTATTCAAACCTATCCATCCCACAATTTATTCCCATACGAAAAGCCTGTCAGTCCCCGGCGAGTATTCACGAACATTTCTAATAAATACCAACAATGAGAGGACATCGAATAGTGACCGGGGTTCCTTGACAGACGCCATTTGAAAAGGGCTCGGACATGACGTTTGGTCAGGGCTGCCGACCGAGATTTCCCTTTTAGGGGCCCGTGGAAAATGTTTAGCAACGGCTGAGGTTGACGTATCGAAATATTGTCATAGTTTTTGCTAAACCAATTGTCCATTGCTACACAAACATACGGCCTCTATAGTTATCGTAATTGTAAGTAGCTTTATGTCTTTGACATCACTTTTTTTTCACAAAGAAAAATCAAATAAAAATACATAACACAACAACAATGTTAACAGCATTGTTGTGTTCCGGCAGTTAGAGGTAAGATAGCCAGTTTCTCCGTGGTTGCGGATTCCGGGTGAAGCTCGCTTCCACCTTCGGCCTGATCATCACTTACCATCAAGTGAGATACGGGCCAAAAGCTTCCTTGTTGTGGATAAAAAAAATATCGATCGATAAAGATATACCTACCTACTTAATTAAATACATAATACTTTTCTATCAGAGGAAAAGAAAGCAAATCATAGAGCAAATGCTCTGTGCCAGTTGTTAAAAGTTTTTCCGAATCGGTGGTTCTTTTTTCGCATGGGAAAGGGTAATTGATGGTTTTTTAACGCGTCTGTGGCCAGTTTCAATTAAGTGAAATGCTTTTGGTTCGGATTCGGATCGGTTTTGGTTTGTTTAATGGCGTGTCAATTGGGACGGTTAAGTAATGAGCCGGTTGAGTTCGCGGGTTCGGATCCCGCAAGGCGCTTTGATGAATTAACGTTTTTACCAGATTGATATGTTTTACGTTATTTATTTGAGTTTATTGTTTTTTTTTTATACATAACAAGGCAGTTATTTGACCACAATCGCACCTGATGTTAAGTGGGATGCAGTCTAGGATGGTACATTCTGCCCTGTAAGTGCCTATTCACTCTTGCCTTGAAAATGCCTAAAAATTATAGTCTTCGGGAAAGACAGCAGCAGGCAGCGAAACTTAGCCGTTTCCCGTAGCAAAAACCTTTTCGCACCTCTTACTACGCACATTTTACTACGGGAGTCTAAAAATTTAAATGTTTAAATTTAAATTTAGTTTCTAATAAGGGATTGGTTGCAAAATTTTAATGGCTGTTTAAAGGAACCCCTTGCAAATATAAATTATGTAATTTTGTACCATTAGTTCCATTTGACAGCCCTGGCACGTCATCAGTAGATGACAATCATTCAAAGGCCGGACGCCTCCGCGGACCCGGCCAATATCCCCAGCGACTCTATCTACGGAACCCCTATCTAGGGGACCATCGATTGACCTAAATATTGTCCATTATTAGCAAGGTAGGGTAAAGAAAATCAGTGTTATGTCACCGGCTTGATGCCTTTTCAAACGTCTCTACAGTGTTTTGTTTTCGTGTGTAAAGAAAGGAATACATATCGCTCACCTAGCAGTATAATGGCACATTTACAAAAAAAGCGAAATTGAGTTTTTACGGCCTAAGTGTTTAACACTAGAAAGGCCGCCGTCCCATTTTTGTCCCACTCGCGAGTTTGATCGTCTCTAACTTTTCTATTTTTTAACGNCCAAACTGTACAATGTTGCCATACTTTATGAAAACCGGTTTTTGTAGAGCATGAAAATAATGCCACGGTTATTTACTAGACTTATGAATAGGACTTATGAATTCTACCATAAAAATACATTTTTAAATACTTTAAATGATGATTTAGCATCCAAAAAGTCAGAGAAAGTCAAAGAAACCAAAAGCATTATTGAGAATTTCATGAGGAACGTAAAGGAAAAATACACAAGGTATATTAAAGTAAATGAACCGGTACCTTATAAGTCGTAGTTTATTTCCTAAGTACTTTAAAAATTCAACTGAGTTTAAATATCTTATAAATATTTAAAATACCGCATCTTGTTTTGCTAGATGTCATACATATGTCCCATGTCAAAGTTATTTATGGTTATGGTCACCTTCCTTGAAATAGGGTGAATGTAGTTTCATTGTAGACATTGAGCTATGAGCTCAACAACATGAAAGGCGTGGTACTGTGGACGCAGCTTTATTCACAGTGACAACTTCCGGAAGTAGTATACGTCATTGCCAACAGATTCATATTTCCATCGCATTTACATTGCTGAGAAAAATCGTCGGTTTTAGCGGCGTAACATATTGCAAATAAGTGCGAAATATTGTGATAAACTTCTCCTAGTATTAGTTAATCTAGTTCAATTTTAATAAGTGAGTAATTTTACTGCGAACAAATAGAATTTGTGGATCAAAGTTGCATGTACTCGAATGACGTTCTGTCATTCATGTTACTCAACTCGATATCACATTCTTACTACGTTTTTGGTGTAATCTTGCAAGATCGTAATATATTTACATTGTCTTATAACTCGGGTGTCTGGTGTTCGTTGCCAGACAAATCGGAGTAGATAACAAAGACTTTTGCAAGTCATTATTTAGCAACTATTTCTTTGTGAAGATGAGCTGATTATTTATTACACATTCATCAATTTCAGATTCAATATGTTTATCTTGGATTGGTTCACTGGTGTCCTCGGCTTCCTTGGTGAGTATTCATCTATTGTGATGTGCCCAATTGATGAAGTTTAATTTGAAGATGAGTATGTCCAAACTAGGAACCAAAATTTGAATCTGACCTTTGGAGGCATGACTAATCCATATTTGGCTGTATAATTTTATACAATTACCCATGTGTATTATCATTACCAGTTTTATGTAGCACTAGCTGACCCGGCGAACTTCGTACCGCCTTAGCGTAGAGATTTTCTTAATATTTTTTTCCGTAAGAACCATCCTTGGACTTCCACAAACATTTAAAAAAAAGAATTATCGAAATCGGTTCAGCCGTTCACACGTGATGCCGTGACAACGCGAAACGGGTTTCATTTTTATATATATAGATTTGTCTGTCATCGTTACAATTTAATTCAACTTGGAAATTGTTGTTCAGATTTATCTCAAACATAATCTGATTA
Organism: Ostrinia furnacalis; assembly: GCF_004193835.3. Lineage (NCBI taxonomy): Eukaryota > Metazoa > Arthropoda > Insecta > Lepidoptera > Crambidae > Ostrinia > Ostrinia furnacalis. Next base: position 98,937 of record NW_021133543.1, on the reverse strand, counting down.
GAATAATGTCAAAATGCATTTATTGTTATCTTTGTGAAATTCATCAATACAATCTCTATTTGACCAGGTTTGTGGAAGAAATCAGGTAAACTATTGTTCCTGGGCCTAGACAATGCGGGCAAGACCACTCTGCTGCATATGTTGAAGGATGACAGATTAGCGCAGCACGTGCCAACATTGCATCCCAGTGAGTATAAATCTTATTTCGATATTATTCGTATACCAATATAACATCTACAAAAAATATGGGGACAAACAGGGTAACTGTTTGCATGGTGTTGGTTTTTCCCTGGCCTATTGATGATTGATGGTCTGTCTTTGAGCAGGGAATTTGAGAGTAAAATAAAAGTTTTAGTCTGAATTCTCAAAAATAATTTACAATGTTTTTCTTATTGATAAGTGATGAAAAAACGATGTTGGATCCTCTATTTTTGACATTTGAGCCCCCTAAAGTTATTCTGAGATCTGTTCGGGTTAAACATGTCAGTACCACCTTGACATGATTTTGAAGCATAACTTTTATCACTATGTTTATTTCAGTAGTCATAAATAAAACTGATGATAACCACTTTAGCACTCTGAAAGCAATCACACTGTTTTTATTATTATGGCATGTATTTTTATACTTTCCTCAGCTTTGTATATTTATATTTTATTTTTGTTTAAAAAAATATTGTATACTGTTAAACTAAATATAACCCAGCACCATTTTTCATGATTTGGAACAACATCCTTGTGTCATAATATTGCCCACTTATATGTGATAACACACATGCATATACATAATTTAACGCTTATATTACTGTAAATGATGGTGATTTTATCTACATCTGACAACACTTTATCTCACTGATACAGTGAGTTTTATTTATTGATGAAATTAACATACAACATATTAACTATTTTGTAAAATTGACGTTACCCATGTTGGAATATTATGGGCATTAAAGGCAAAAAACTCACTCTATTTGTGGATTCATCACTGCAGTTAAATTGCCTCACATGTTCTTGTCCTTTTACATGGTTTCTACCAGCTAGGTTTACCTACAATAAGTAAACAATAACTTGCATGCGGGCAAAACAGGACTGTTAATTGTGGAAATCCTTAGGGGAAGCGTTTGTCCAGCAGTGAACATCTCCTTACCAAATACGTCCATTTGACGGATTTGGTTCATTTATGGATTTGATTGATTTTTCTCAATAATAATACCAGTTTTGTATGCCGACCTTGAGTCAAACTTAGTGGCAACAACTGCCTAATTTCTAACACCTACATATTGCTACCTATTCACAAATAAACATTTTTGGTTTGTTTTGACTGTAACAAAGTAAACAATAGTACTTTGCATTGTCCACAGCATCGGAGGAGCTGTCTATAGGCAGTATGCGGTTCACGACGTTCGACCTGGGCGGGCATCAACAGGCCCGCCGCGTGTGGCGCGACTACTTCCCCGCCGTCGACGCCATTGTGTTCCTGGTCGATGCCTGCGACCGTCCGCGCCTGCACGAGTCCAAGGTACGTATTTATATTGTAAGAGTAGGCGCACACCGTTGATTTTTCGTCGGCCGATAGTTTATTCGGGCAGTTGATCAGTATGGGCATGTATGGGAGTTAATGTGTAACAATATTGTTATAATTTGTAACGATATTGAGTTTTTTGGCCAAACTACAATGATGAGTGTCATGTTAATCAGTTTTGTTGCGACAAACTGAATTTCACGAAATATAAAGAAATAATAATATTTCTGGGCAACATTTCACGCGACTGATCTCTTCAAGAATTGCCCACGCCCGATTCAACTGTTTCGTTGAATCAGTGTGCGCACTGAGAGCTCAACCCGACTAAACTATCGGCCGACGAAAAATCAACGGTGTGCGCCTACTCTAAGGGAGACTGAGCTCAAGACCAAATGCGATGGAGGACTGTTGTGGACGCTCTGCCCATCTAGGGGACATACAACCTTAAGTCAAAGTCGAGCTAACAAATTCGCGCTGTTGCGAGCTTGCTAGTAGTTAATAAGTTCCAAAAAATCGTTAATGTTACAACTCTCTCGCATGGGTGCATCATTGCCAAACCAGAAACCATTTTAATTTACAAACCAAAATATTAATCTTTGTTGAATTTTTGCCATTGTTTGTGTATGTGCTTTTTCCACGATTTTCTTACAACACAGAAACCCTTGGCCTATGTCACCTCAAAGCTTCACCTATATTCCTAAATCAAAGAGGAACTGACCTCTGGGTCTGAAGATATTTGCATTTTTGTGATGTCCCATAGTAATAAAACTGTTTTCTCGCAAGGCCGAGCTGGACTCGCTGCTGACGGACGAGACGCTCAGCAACTGCCCCGTGCTGATCCTCGGCAACAAGATCGACAAGCCCGGCGCCGCCAGCGAGGACGAGCTGCGGCAGTTCTTCAACCTCTACCAGCAGACCACTGGAAAGGTCAGCAAATATTAACTGTCATCGTTAGCCAGCCATATGACGGCCACTGCTAGACCTCCGGCCTAAAGGCCTCCCCCAAGGATAGAGCCACGATAACCGAGCGGTGAAGGGGTCCACTTGGTCGTGACTCGTAATCCGGGAAACGCGGATTCGGTCCCTGCCGCCGCTCGACTTTTGTGGTGAGCTCACTTGTGACACAAGCATATTTATTTAGCTTAGTACGAGGGGCTAACGCGACTATTAGTAATTTGTGCAATAACAATCCAATAAGATGCGACGTATAGGGTCGTGCCTCGTGTAAATATTTGTTGAGTCTCGTCTCGTTAGAACTTACCACTTTAGAACCTAGACTTATTTATTTTATTCTTCTTAGTTGGGCACCCTTGTCAGAGTGGTCGTGGTTGCGCTGACGAGGTACATTGTGGGGTGATGTCATCTCCGAGGGTAGCTCTCCTGGCGATGTGCTTCCATTTCTGACGGTTAGAGGCGTCGCGAGTACATTGGACCATGGTGGACTCAGTGGCCTTCGTTTTTCATTCATTTTCATTTTATAATGCCATATAAATTGGTACATAAGGCGAACGTAATGCCATACNGCGATATCAAACATACTCAATTACAGCTTGATTCGTAATGAAGAGAAAATACAAGGAACAGTAAATAAATTCTCGATATTTTTATAATTTATCTGAGGATATTCCGAACTACTTTTTAGCGGTGTTATAACACCTGGTAGGAGTAAGTGGGTTAAGATTGTTTCTTGATACGTCAAGTATTAATAGTAGACATTTTGATCAAAACACACGCTCTAATTCTGATTTCGCCTCAACGTCCAAGTACATGCGATACTTTATGCATAATAAGTGATGTGGGTGCTCCTCGACTGAAGGGCTCGAATCACGGGAAAGATTAAACATTCTCGCTCGCACTATTAATCAGATCGCCGATTGCACTAACTAAACAGGATAGTGAAGTGTAGATGTTAGATAAAACTTTAAAGTATCGATACTTTTCGATTCGCAGAGCTGCCGCTGGGGCAGAAAAGTTTCGAGTGGCGACCACGAGCCGGAAGAGGTAGTGTGGGCAAGCCTCCCACTAGGTGGGCCGACAATCTGGTGAAGGTCGCGGGAGGGCCTGGATGCGGGCGGCGCAGGACCGGTCTTTGTGGAAATCCTTGGGGGAGGCCTTTGTCCAGCAGTGGACGTTATTCGGCTGAAACATGGGAACTTTTCGATACAAAGATAGAATTACGTATGTTGGTTTAAAAAGTAACTAATTGGCCGACGAAACATAAATATTAAATACTTTGAATGGAATAAACATTGATAGTACCATAATATAAGAATGGGTAAGTACGAGTAAGTCTAATAAATACTGCATAGAATTCTTATATTTTATGAATATTTCATCAATGAGTTGTCAATTTCTGGCAGTCGTAAAGGGCGACAAAGGTACAAGTATACGAAAGACAACCCTTCAGCTAGCCCATTCGGCTAGCGTGAAGTCTACATTCTCCATTTTCCATTGTTAATTAATTAGTCTTGGCTGGACATTTAATAACCTCATGATGATGATTTCATCGCAATCCAGACTTAGCGTACTTATAATAAAAGTAAACTAAAAATCAGTTATCGATACAAGTGTGCCCCCAACACTGACACAAGCCGAAGGGATCGCTGGAACCGCTCGGTTAGTGTGAACTAAATGAATCATTAATAATGCAAAGTTAACGCACTTGTGATCCGGTCGCGTCCCTACACTTCGATGTCGATAGTTAATCGCCCCGCATTAGTGATGTGTTTACGCCCCGAACATGGATCGGGTTACGTCTCACTTGTAGTTTGGTTGGGGGTTTGTTTATCGATATGTTAATATCGTTAATATTCTGTCTGTTACAGTTTTGAACTCTTTAAAATACAGCGTGTCTCAGAGGCTTTGACTGAATTAGTTGCAGCGCTTCTTCTTAACATTCGACAATAACCACTAACCTCTGGTAACGCTAATAGATTTTTAAATGAGAAAATTAGAACACCTTAACAGAAATACTGAAACGGTTCATTGATTATTTTTGTTATTTTTTCCTAAAGTAACTTTGGGTCGCAGTCAATAAATAATTCAGTTTAAGTATTCATATGTGCAGGTGCTAGGAATAAAAAAACAGATTTAGAATAGTGCAATCTTTGTCTTAAAAACGATTTAGAATATCGATGTTTTTCAATTGTTTGGCAACACTATAATAGTGTTTTGTAAACACTTAATAATTTAAACACAATGTGTGATGTTAGATCGATGGTGGGAGGGATTATTGGCACGGGAATTATTCAGTATGTGCCACTATTGGCGTCTTACACTTAACGTTTGTTTATCTAATGATCTTAGCACAATAATAAACAGCACATAAAGTTAAACATTGTGTATTTTAAGACGTTGTAATAGGTTACTCTTCAACAAACATGCATAATTTGAGGTATTTTTTTGATTCAAAAAATGACACCCACTGCTAGACAAAAGCCTCCTCCAAGGATTTCCATAACGGCCGGTCCTGTGCTGCCCGCATCCAGGTACTTACTTCCCGCGACCTTCACCAGATCGTCGGTCCACCTAGTGGGACCTAACCTACCCACGCTACATCTTCCGACCCGTTGTCGCCTCTCGAGAACTTTTCTGCCCCAACGGCCATCATCTCTACGAGCTATAGGTATGTGCCATTGGTATTGTGCAATTTTGGTATTACAAAATACTAAACGTGGGACAGACAAAACCGCGAGCAAGAGTCAGTCACTGACTCAAGAACACACCCAAACCATTATTCAAACCTATCCATCCCACAATTTATTCCCATACGAAAAGCCTGTCAGTCCCCGGCGAGTATTCACGAACATTTCTAATAAATACCAACAATGAGAGGACATCGAATAGTGACCGGGGCTCCTTGACAGACGCCATTTGAAAAGGGCTCGGACATGACGTTTGGTCAGGGCTGCCGACCGAGATTTCCCTTTTAGGGGCCCGTGGAAAATGTTTAGCAACGGCTGAGGTTGACGTATCGAAATATTGTCATAGTTTTGCTAAACCAATTGTCCATTGCTACACAAACATACGGCCTCTATAGTTATCGTAATTGTAAGTAGCTTTATGTCTTTTTTTTCACAAAGAAAAATCAAATAAAAATACATAACACAACAACAATGTTAACAGCATTGTTGTGTTCCGGCAGTTAGAGGTAAGATAGCCAGTTTCTCCGGGTGAAGCTCGCTTCCACCTTCGGCCTGATCATCACTTACCATCAAGTGAGATACAGGCCAAAAGCTTCCTCGTTGTGGATAAAAAAATATCGATCGATAAAGGTATACCTACCTACCTACTTAATTAAATACATAATACTTTTCTATCAGAGGAAAAGACGGAAAACATAATAAATGTCAACCAAAAATAATTCCTAGATTCTTCCTAGTTAGTTTCAAAATTGCCAGATTGAACATTATGTATGAGGTGATGGAAAATATAAACTTCATCTCAGTACACATCATAGTCCCGTAGCAGTGGATATTGGGACAACGTGTAAAGACTTTTTAAGAGCCTGATAAGAATAAATTAATTTTAGGTATAAAGCAAATCATAGAGCAAATGCTCTGTGCCAGTTGTCAAAACCGAATTCACATACGGAACCAGTTTTTTCCGAATCGGTGGTTCTTTTTTCGCATGGGAAAGGGTAATTGATGGTTTTTTAACGCGTCTGTGGCCAGTTTCAATTAAGTGAAACGCTTTTGGTTCGGATTCGGATCGGTTTTGGTTTGTTTAATGGCGTGTCAATTGGGACGGTTAAGTAATGAGCCGGTTGAGTTCGTGGGTTCGGATCCCGCAAGGCGCTTTGATGAATTAACGTTTTTACCAGATTGATATGTTTTACGTTATTATTTGAGTTTATTGTTTTTTTTTTATACATAACAAGGCAGTTATTTGACCACAATCGCACCTGATGTTAAGTGGGATGCAGTCTAGGATGGTACATTCTGCCCTGTAAGTGCCTATTCACTCTTGCCTTGAAAATGCCCGGATTATAGTATTCGGGAAAGACAGCAGCAAGCAGCGAAACTTAGCCGTTTCCCGTAGCAAAAACCTTTTCGCACCTCTTACTACGCACATTTTACTACGGGAGTCTAAAAATTTAAATGTTTAATAAGAAATTAGTTGTAAAATTTTAATGGCTGTTTAAAGGAACCCCTTGCAAATATAAATTATGTAATTTTGTACCATTAGTTCCATTTGACAGCCCTGACACGTCATCAGTAGATGACAATCATTCAAAGGCCGGACGCCTCCGCGGACCCGGCCAATATCCCCAGCGACTCTATCTACGGAACCCCTATCTAGGGGACCATCGATTGACCTAAATATTGGCCATTATTAGCAAGGTAGGGTAAAGAAAATCTGTGTTATGTCACCAGCTTGATGTGTTTTCAAACGTGTCTACAGTGTTTTGTTTTCGTCTGTAAAGAAAGGAATACATATATCCTTTTCTATGATTTGGAGCCGCCATATTTGATAACTTCAAGCTGTGTTTTGTTTGGTTTAATGTGTACGAGTACTTAGTTAGGTCTTAATAGGTAGAAAGAATAAGTAGAATCCAGTCCCTGGGCTGTTCGCATTATAAAACATTGTATTTTACCAAAATCATTCTAGTACTTTTTGCGTGAAGGAGTAAAAAACATGCATCCATTTTCACCTGAAGATAATTTTTGGACCTTTTCTGAAAGTGCTACTACAGCTACTAGAATAAGGCATTAAATAATAGCTTTCTAAATATATAAATAGAATTATCTCACATCCATTCAAGCACAATATGAAAATGTATCACGGAGCGGAATCAGAAACATTTTGCATGTAACAAATCACATACATTTCATCTCTTCCATTATCAAATATCACATAAAACCAGGACATTACTATTACAATAACAAATATCAACATTAACTATTGTCACTGTGACATAGTAATTCCATCGGGCGATCGCGACACAACATACTTTGGTATAGTAGGTGCAGTACCGGAAAACGCAGCGTGGGACGTCCACCCACATGGTGGACCGACTACATCATAAAAGTAGCAGGAAGGCGCTGGACGCAGGCCGCTACCAACCGGGCAACATGGAAAGCATTGGGGGAGGCCTAGTTCACCAGTGGCTGAGATGATGATGATTACGATGATGAGTAGGTGTAATAATTGCACGCAGCGTTGGAAGATGTGTACCGGCCAAACGTTGCCCGGTTGGACGATGACGAACACTACCAGTCGCAACACAGTTTTTACTTAGCGGCAGCTAGGGGACGGAATCTGATACATTTTGCCACCCTCATTATTGCTTATTCAATAGTACTTTTTACTGTTAATATAATTTATGTAAAACTATGTGTAAACAAACAATGTACACTTACTGATAAAAAAATATATAACACGACTGCTTTGAGATCATTTGACAATATAAAGTTGGCCCCATTTTATCATCAGTCTCTAGAATAATCTCAAACCAAGTTTTCCGTGCTATGAAAGGTAGCTTAACGACATGTAAGCAACTTAATGCATAATGTTAAAGTCTAGCTGATGCATTTCAGTGCTATAATTATTAAACTGATGATCGATGCTTTGTGCCTAGTAGAATACCACTCGTAGGTACCTTAAAAAATGGCAAAATTATTTAAACATCAGGCCTCTTCAACCCGTTAGAGGAGAACGTAGCCCAAATCCCCCTTTGTAAACTAAACATGGCAGTTTAGACTAAGTAACACGGCGTAATTGATATCCAGTTCCAAACACAGTCGTCATACAGTAACATAGAAATTGTTGTTTCGGTAAAAAAGTATACGCATTATCTAAAGCGTTCCATCGTGACTAAAATTGCATGAAGCGACGTATAGTTTCCCTTCACCCACGTGTCCCTTTCTCGATTTCGAAAAATCAAGCGTTACTATTTGCAAGTTTTTGGTCCGCCCCAAACTAGCGGTGCTACTCGTACTTCTTGCAGTGCGATCCCAAGCCATAATAAATTATTGTTACATTCCCTCATGCAAATCTGGGGACTGATGCCTTTTGCCCCGGGTTATTTATGCCCAGATATTGTCAGATGTTGTGGTAAGTACGTATTTGTGTGGGGTATTTTTCCAATGACGAAAAGCATTAGTGGGAATCGAGATTGATAGGTATACGTAGAATATTAAAATGTGTAGGCTGTTATTATTTTATGACGAAAAGGAAAGAGGTAAATACTTTGTGTATGAATTTGGACTTTGAACTTATTAAATAAATAAATATCTTTTGACAATTTCACATAGCCCTATCTAGCCCCAAAGTAAGAAACTTATATGCTTGTGTTATGGGTGCTAGCTTGATGGATAATACTACTTATATACTTTTTAAATACATGCATATTATACAAATTTATGGTAACACCGAGACCCGTCACAAATTAAAATTCATCATTAGAATTTCTGCCCGGCCGGGAAACAAACCCGGGACCTCCCGGCCTAGTAGTCCGTTCTGAACCACTACACCAAACGGCCGTCTATATTAATACTTCATAGTTAAATAGATACTATTGTATTATTACGTGACTCCGGCTGTCATCATTCTAACTTGCCCCCGAAAAATTCGAATCTGCAACAACACGCTGGTAGCTATGTTAGCCACTAGGGTAGATGTCTGGAGGTCCATCCCTTGTATTATAAGATGAGTGAGTAGGTATTATGTTTTGTTACTAATTTTCTTACTCAAAATTGAGCTTTGTTTATTTATTTAATGGTTATCATGTCAGCCTCCAATCAACACGACAAACGTCCCGGAAGCGAACACTTGATTGTAATCCTGGCCAAAGTAAAGGAGCAATTTTCAATTCCGTGCTAAAATGTAAAAGGGGCAAGGGTCCACATGAGATATGGACCCTATAAGTCACCAGTATAAGTCCTGCCCTAAGGATCTGGCCACATGATGTGTTAAGAGTATACGAGGAAGAGCAACAAGAAGTTAGTACTCGCACATAGTGAGAATGTAACAGAAACAAAACAACAATCCGGGCCTTTTTAGGCAATATGTACCATCCTAGACTGCATCTCACTTAACACCAGGTGCGATTGCGGTCAAATAAGTGAGTAAACGCCTCGTAAATGAGTAAAATACTTTTGTCTCACTTACGAGGCTACTCAGCAAGTATAAATCGATGAGCATGTCCAAATGGGCATTTAAAGACATAATTTATTTAATTAAATTTTTGAAAGAAAGAAAGAAAATATTTTATTTTTTTCAAACGTAATAGTTTAACACAATTTAAATAATTTGTTGAACCAAAATGGCTCCTACTCAGCGTGTATCATATTCTACAGAACATGATGCTGGTATTTTGTAGGAACCATTTTGAAAAGTGCGTCACCAGAGACGCGATAAACGTTGTCATTTTAAATGTCTAAGTCCACCTTGCTAGCTATCACCATCTTATGAGTTTTGTGTTCCGGCCGTTAGAGGTAGGATGGCCAGTTCATATGTGGTTTTAGATTCCGAGTGAGGCTCGCTTCCACCTTCAGCCTGATCAGAAATTTCTATCAGATGAGATGCAGACCAAGAGCTTTCTTGTTGTGGTTAAAGAAATAGAGAACTATGTTTCAACGTGTCATGTGGTCGCACCCTAACATTTGTATGAATAATATTTAAAGGAAATGTCCCGATTCGAGACGAAATGTTCGATGTATGACGCTATGTGTGATGGCGCGCGATTAACGCTTACTGAGAATGGGGGTGAATTAATACATTATTATTTTAAATGGGAGGGATGGAACCTGATAAAGGCTCATATTTCTAAGACACCCAAAGCAAATCGAAGCTGTAGGTCGTAGGTATTTGATTTGGTTGAATTTTAGTATTTAGATTTTATACGGTTTGCAGGGAAAATGGCATGTTTTATTTGGATAAGTGGATAACATAAGTGTCATTTCAAATAAAATACAAAATGTGTCCATCAGAAAAAGATTTAAGTGTACTATTTTGTATGTAATGTTGTTGGTATGCCTCAATAAATAAAATAAAATAAATAAAATAAGTGGATTTCTGGATATCTTTGTGCCTAAAAATAAAAATTATGATTATATCAGGTCTATTATTAAGTATGTTGCCACTCTTCGACCTTTGAGTTGACCTACTAACCAATGGAAGACAGGACAATCGGAAAATTTGCCAGAAAATCTATACTAATGTTTAAATTACCATTTAGAAGCACTACGATAAAGCTCATCAACAATTAACCAAATCTCAACCAAACCATCAACATCCACACATTTCCTGCCAGTAATTCCACAAAAATATAAACTTCCTAACATACCCTACACGAGATAAACTCACATTTCCATACAGCCTCCAATACCCTCAGGGTTGAAAGGATATCCAGTAAGCTTTGTCAATGACAAATAGTCTTCACCCTACCGAAGTTGGCATTTTGACAATAAATAAGACAACGCTATGGAGGGTAGGTATAAATGGGATGATGGACAGAGGGTGGGATTAGGATAAGTCCGAATGTGATTGATAATGGACGGGCCTAGTTTGATGCAATTAGGTGTAAGGGTTTTTAGAGATGTTTTTGATGCGACTGTTGTTATACTTAACGAGTTTATATACAAAAAGGATTCAAAACAATGTATGGGTTTCCAAAAAGAGGTTTTAATTGTTGATATGCCATTAATGGTGTTCACTAATTTCGCAGCTTTGTTTAGTCTGAGACTAGAACGGCTTCGTATCGCCTATGCATTTAATTTCCTGTTTTTCTTGACTGTGATGATGAGTTGCCTTGATATGACATTCAAATATAACTCGTAGGTATCAGGAAATATACATTTATTTGCACACCATTTACCGTTCGTTCTTTTCAGCCAAACGACGTCCACTGCTGGACAAAGGCCTCTCCCAAGGATTTCCATAGCGACCGCGATCCAGAAAGTTACTCTTCGTTCGTTCCTTCGTTCATTTCAGCCAAATGATGTCCACTGCTGGACAAAGGCTTCCCCCAAGGTTTTTCATAATGAACGGTCCTGCGCTGCCCGCATCCAGCTCCACTCTTAATTTATGAATTTATCCTGCCTATCAATGGGTCAGCCAGAAGAAACATTTCGAGCGACAAAACCAAACAATGGTAAATAAGCAAGGGTTTACGAAAAAGACCGGTCTATGGCACCCTTCGCAATGTTTATCATACACCATCGGCCAATTACAACATCATTTTTCTTGCACAAATCCTTGTGACGTAGGCGAGGGATAACAAATGGTGCCGGACGCCAGATAGTCCGATGGAAACGGACGATGCTAGTGATGGGACACGTCTTACTAGTCTAAACAATCGAAAGTGTCGATAAAATGTACGCAAAACGTTAATAAGATGAAATACCATTGGTAAGAATTGTAGTACATTAAACAATGCAAACAACAAGCCTTCTTCGTTTTAAACGATCAAAAATATCTAGATAAATGTCATGCAACTATGCCTATAGTCACTTAGTCAAGTGAAAATGGACAAAGTGCTGGAAAAAATAGACAGAAAGATTAAGAAGTTGAACATCTTGTTCTGTTGAATACCGATGGATATTTCAATAATAATGATCGAAGAAATGCCCTATGCCCAGACAATAACATTGCTATTGTTGTACTTACCTAAATAAACAATGATTTTACGAAAGAATCTAGATCATTAAACAATCGTTTATTGAGGAAAATAAAACACCTACGTACGAGAAGATTTTATTTGTCGATATTGTAACATCACTAGTCAAGGGTTAGTAGCGATAGCCAGGACTGATGGAAGTGGTCAGGGGTCACCAACGTTTGATACTTTGCATGCGTTGATTGATGACGTCACGTCTCCATGCGAAAGGAAATGAGAAATGTTGGATATCTCTGACAACATGCTCAATTCTTGAGGGTGTGTTTGTTCTTACGATTAGCATTAAAGTAATTAAAATCATTTCTACATAATTTAAATTTCTACATTACTAACAAGGTGCAAAAACGAATAGCTATAGTACCGAAAAATTTATTACTTTTTAATGTCAAAATAGGAACAAAAAGTACTCATAATGTTTTAGTTTATGAAGGTGCTGCATTACTAAATAGATAGAACGTATACGTAATTCGTACGCGTGGATCCCGTTTTACCCCCTTCATCTATTTACGCGGTTTAGATTTTTTCATACAAATGTTTTTTCCCGCTAACTCCCGTTCCCGTGGGAATTTTGCAATATCCTGTTGTAACTAAGGTTTAAGTTTACTAAGGTACCTGCATGCCAAATTTCAAGCGTCTAACTTAAGCGGTTTAGATTTTTCATACAAAAGGATTTTCCCGCTAATTCCCGTTCCCGTAGGAATTTCGAGAATTCCTTTCTTAGTGCACCTCTACGGTACCTAAGCTACGTCCCTTCCAAATTTCAAGTGCCTACGTTTAGCCGTTTAGGCTGTGCGTTGATATGTCAGTCAGTCAGTTTCTCCTTATAAATATTTAGATGTACTCATATGTAATATGTAAACAATATAATTTGAACAATTGCTTACCACAAGGGGTTAACGATGAACGAAAAAATGTCTTTAAGGAAATCCTTGGGGGAAGCATTTGTCCAGCAGTGGACGTCATTTGGCTGAAATGATACGACAATACTATCTAATGGAAAAGTCTTCTCAGATAACATTTTTGTATTGTCTTCTGTCTTTTTCTGCTAACTCCTTTATGTTGTAGAAGCAATGCAACCGTAGTTACCTACTACATTTATTATTCGATGGTCCAAGCTGCATAGCAATGAAAACACCGTACCACTATCAACAGCAGCGACATCTGTCCGGATTATTCGGACGACCAGGCGCCGGACGCGAACGGGGCGTCCGGTCGACCGGACAATCGCAAGGTAAAGGTGGGTGCTCACTGTTGGTACAGCCGGTGATTAATGTGGACTATGTCAACGTTTGGAACGATTTGCGTAGTTCTGTTTTGGTGTGGTAGACACATATTTAAATTGGTCTTCTTAGAATTTTCTAGTTAAATCACAATGTACCTTTATCTTTCAAACCCTCAAGCTATTTATAACATTGTGTAACGAGTAGGTTCATCACAATAGTTTACAATTTAACCCATCTTCCTAACCTAACAGCTTCCAAAATTATTTTTCTATCTATCAGGCAGGAGCTATGTGGTATTTATTTACTTTACCACTGCCTTGATTTTGCATTTGTGCTGTTTTTACAGCACCTTGCTTTTTTCTTTTATTGACAGATCGACAACGAAGCTAAGGAGGAATCTATGATAGAATAAGTTCCTTTTTCAACCGACTTCAAAAAAGGAGGAGGTTCTCAATTCGACCCGTATGTTTTTTTTTCTATGTTTGTTACGCGATAACTCCNTGTCTAGATTTCATTACTTTTTAGAGATAAACAAGCAGCTCCATCGAGACTTGGCTAGTTTTTTACAGAATGTTTTTGGTGGGATTCCTTTTTCTTTAGTACTTATAGTTCTTTAATGAATTGTAATAGAATGTGTATAAAGCCTTATAACCCGTTCGAAATTCGAATCCAAACCGATGGATAGGTGATGCACTGAACACGAACATTATTTAATCACCCCAACAAATATCGGACTCTATTCCAATACAATGAGAACCATATTCGCAAAATCGATCGAGTAACTCATATGGCGAGGTATTCAGGCGTGACGTCACACGTGCGACAAATTAACAGTTCGAATAAACTTATAGAATGTTTTGTTTTTGAATTGAACTAGTTCAAAAAGGAAGATTGGATTGGACCTTAAAAAACCTTTCTATTAATATTTTAGTCTCGTAAACTTCTGAAAACCTATAGGTACTTATTATTACCAAGGCACTATTGATGTTTTCTTTTTACCTAGCTACGAGTAAAATATTGTATTTTTTAATCATCAAATGTAAAAGACCCATTGTAACCCTGTTTTATGCAAATAAATATATTTGATTTGATTTGATTTGATTAGGATTTGTTGTCTCACAAAGCATTTACCAAAAAACCAGCCGGTTCGCAAAGTGGAAAGTCATCACCCACAGGCATTTGTAAACAGCTGTTTCTTAAAATGAATAATATCTGGATATCGAACCGCACTCACGTACATTTTATTCCCCTATTTCCTTGCCGACATAACTGCTCATTATACCAGTAAGAAAAACGTATAAAAAAAATCAAAAATTTGCCAAAATCTCCTTAAATTCTCAAACAAAACCGCCCAATTTTCCAATAAACCACCAGATAGACTAACAAAACGCTCCAAAGGTAGACAAATCCGGGTGTTCGGCAAGTGTGAAATCGGCTGTGTAATTGGCCAAATATTGGCAGACGGCTCCAACAGAGAAAACACGGGGGAAACGATTGTCTTAAACTTAGGGAATCGGGGAGGTAAGATGGTGCTTTAAATGTTTCAGTGCCCAAATTAAAATGTTCTCTATTCGACCGAAGGTTAACTGGCAAAGAATGCCCAATGACATTAAGTTTGACTTCTTACTTATTTTGTGGCATTAAAGTGTAAATAAATGAGATCTGGAAAGCACGTGGATGCGGGCGGCGCAGGACCAGTCGTTGTATACATCGTTGGGAGAGGCCTTTGTCCAGCAGTGGACATCATTTGACTGAAATGAACGAACGAACTCTTCTTATAGCAAAGGAGCGACATCTCTAGACAACCCTGGCAGAGGACTAAATTAAAACATCCCATTATTATGGCTTAAAAATAATCATGTCAACTAAGGTGTCTGTATTCAATCAAAGATAAAGTGGATGAACTTATATAACTATCTGTAAGATCTTATATTTTATATTTTCTTGTTTCAATTAAAATTTGTAAGATTTGAGATTCAAAAGTTACCTTCGTTGTAATTATGATTAAGAGGCTTTTTAACTCCATATTATTAATTGTCCAATAACCATAACCATACTTGATTATGTTTAATTTCAAAACAACACTTGATAACACTTCCGTGATTAAAAATATTTTATTTCATATCAAAAAGCGCCATCTTACTTACACTCCAAGCCCCATGTTTGCCATGGTCTTGCATTACAGATTATTGGCGCACGTTCGGTTCGAGACATTTGCACAGACAATGTAGACAATGTCTATATTCTTTTGAGTTTCTTTTAAAGTCTTTTAAGGGTGTGTACTAATACTATACCATATAAATAAGCTCTTGCACAGCGTGCAATGGAGAGGGCTATGCTCGGTGTTTCTTTACGAGATCGAATCAGAAATGAGGAGATCCGTAAACGAACTAAAGTCGCTGACATAGTCCGACGGATTAGCAAGCTGAAGTGGCAATGCGCAGGGCACATTTGTCGGCGGTTTGGTGTAGTGGTTCAGAACGGACTACTATGCCGAGAGGTCCCGGGTTAGATTCCCGGCCGGGCAGAAATTGAAATGATGAATTTTAATTACTGTGACGGGTCTGGGTGTTACTACGAGTATGTACAATATGTATATGTATGTATTTACAAAAAAAAAGTATTTAAGTGCCTATGTTTATTCCGTTGTCTAGTACCCATAGTACAAGCTTTGCTTAGTTTGGGACTAGAGGCGCAGTGTAAAATGTCCAAAGATATTAAAATTTATTTATTTACATAGTACGCAGAACCGACGGCCGATGCGACGGCAAGGTTTACAAGGTGGACCGACGACAGGATACAGGCCGCTACCAACCGGCTATAATAGAAATCATTGGGAGAGGCCTTTGTATCAATATCACTTTTCGTTCGCTTCAGCCAAAATTTAATGACGTCCACTACTGGACAAAGGCCTGAGATCCAAGAAAAAATTCGCAGTCTCTTAGTTTAAAAAATAACAAAATCACACTACTTCTCTCCATTTTAACCAAAACCCAATCCAAAGCCCGAACAATATATTATACCTTCTCTACATCATTCGTCATAGTTTCAATAACCCTACCCAGTCTATACCTACCCTCCAAATATTCCAATATTATGATTTATAGCATAATACTATTTCTCCGAACCTACCACCACCATAAACTGGACCAGATTTTGTACCCAAACATATTTATTTACGGCTCAAGTTAGAGTGGTTATAATAAATATTTTTTGTCCCCCAAGGTATGCAAAAATAGCGCCAGATATCGCTAGTATTTCTTGTCTTTTTGTTCATATAAATCTTCAATAGACTTAATACACTGGAGTGGATTTCGAGGATTTCAACCCTGCGATGGCTGAGGCATTTTTGGGGGTATATTTGGTCATATTATTGTCCTTGTTGGTGGAGTAATGTAGTGAAAGAATTGTAGCGATGTTAAAAATTTCAAAAATATTATCATACATCTCCTAGGTAAATAAATTCTCAGTGATATTGGTTTTTAGAACCGTAAATACGACTCAAATTCCAATGCAACTTTTTTTCATGTTAACTATTAATTGGTGAAAATAATGTAGGCCAGTGCTGAGTAGAAACAGGGCAAGAAACTCGGTCAGTATTGCCAGCCTTTAAAAAAAAAGTTTTATAAGGATCTTGTACTGGTGTGTGGTAGGTGGTAGACCATTTCAAAAATTAATGTTGTTTTTTTGTTCTTTATTGAATAACTCATCCAATCATCCAAGTCCATTATTTTCAAAATAATACAATTTCGAAAGACATCTGATACTAATACAATATTTCATAAGAGCAAATCTCAAACCTAATAGCATAAAAAACCAACAATATCACTACCCTTCATCTTAACCCCTTCCTGCTAGGGGGGTACATTTGTACCCCGCGGGGCGGCGATTTATCAAAGTATTTCTCACCTAATAAATAACATACATATTCGCGGCGAACGCAAAGCATAGAAGCTTTTTTGTGTCAACAGCATATCAAGCTATCCACTGTACCATAGTAATATTATGTGATTATAGTAGGTAGGATTTTGTAAAATATTTATCATGTGTCAGTACTTAGAAAAAGATAATTATGGTTAAAACATGACTACAGAGAATATGGTAAAAAATTACAACTAGCATGTCTGCTTAAAATTTAAAGGTAATAAGAGAAACTGACGTAATAAGTGGACGTCATTTGGCTGAAACGAACGAAGAGAAACTGAACAAAATAAAAAAGTCCCGTAGTCAATCGCACGGTGTTATTAGTGAGATGCAGTCTAGAACGGTACAATGTTCAGGAAAGACAGCAGCAGGCAGCGAATTCCAGTCCCTAGCCGTTCGCATTATAAAAAAGTTACCGTTATTTGGCTTGACGTGTTGTCGTCTGTACATTCTACTACTACTGCTATTGCTACTCTCCATAATATTGCTTCAGGTTGACTCTACTTCTACGCTTTATCCGTTCACCTATAAATTCGCGATACATCTGCTTGATATACGCGTATTTTAGCGAGTGTGTTGATCGATAAGAGTCTCAGCGTCTCGAGAAAATTGAGGCTTGTGTGTTTTGGTTTTAATTAAAATGGTGGATCCGATTGTATTGGACTGATTGTCTCTTTGTTTGGGAATTTAAAGCTGGTTTTGTTTTGTTTGTTGTAAGTGAGTTAGTTAGTACGTCAGTGTGCTTACCATGAGTCTACGTAGGTGTGCTCCTAGCGAGGGCGTAAAAAATGACATTAACACCCATGTTCACAAACGATGCTTGCTTAAGTGAAGCAGCAAATAGAACGCACAGCGTTAAATAGAGCTCTGTGATTGATTCGTGTGTGACCCTATGCGTCTACGCGCACTGTGATACCTCATAGTAATGTTTGTGAATACGGGCGTACAATGTATGACAAATTGTACAGTGCCCCTAGTTGCTATTTACAAGAACTAAAATCTTATAGATTTTTTTACGCACTCGCTAGCGAGTACAGCTAACGTAAACTCATGGTAAGCACACAGTTTTGACAAATTATCCGATCATTTTACTGACTGAAGAAAAAATGATAATGTACAAAGAAATGTAGTTCTCTTCCACAATCTAAGGCATCCGGGCTAGGATGCGCGTCGTGATAAAATATTATCGATGATTTTAGACGACAAATGTATGGGTTTATCGCGTAAAATCGATAAAATGGCGTGATAAACGCTTATCGCGGCGCGCATCCTAGGCCTTATAACAGTACTTTGGTACATTCACATAGATAGTGAGAGACTGGCGTCTAGCACGGAAGATAGCATGTATGTAATTATGACAAAAAGCAATGAATAAAACTTCTAATAGTAAAGCTTAAGATCACTATTTCTATTGCTAACACTTTAATTATGCCTTTCTAGGAGTCGAATACAAAACGTCCAAATTATGCATCCAACTTTCAGTATAGGCTCGATGTGTCTTTATGAGATTAAAACAGAAAATGAGGAGATTTGTAAACGATCAAAAGTCGCTGACATATCCCGATAGATTAGCAAATAGTGGGTAGAACACATACACGTGTAACTGACGGCCGAATGCACATAAAGATTCCGGAGGCCACGTACCGGCTATCGCAGCGTGGGACGTCCACCCACAAGGTAGACAGATGACTTTTAGGTGCAGGCTGCTTCCAACTATAGGGTAGCCTATGTTCAGCAGTGTACCTACGTCCAATGATTTAATTGAGGTCATGAGGGTTTTTTAAAACAAAAAATAATCACATAAGAGTGTTAAATTGACACAGTCAGTGCCAGAACTGCACCGTTTCCACCAAAAGATGTCCACTGCTGGACAAAGACCTCCTCCAAGGATCTCCACAACAACCGGTCCTCTACCCGCATCCAGGTCCTTCATGTATTCCACTTTGAGCACCCACCCAAATAGCCCGCACGAATAGTACCACTAGCCACATAGAGCACCTATCGATATTTTATTCTCTCTCATGAACAAAAATATAAAAAAAATGAATCCTTGGACTAGGCCAGGTGCTATTCATGCGGGTGCTATTTGAGCGGGTGCTCTAAGGCTGAGTTGCACCAACTTACTTTGACCGTAACTTTAACAATAACTGGTGTTTTTGGAGTTTGACAGATTTTAGACGTTTGTTGAAGTCAAAATAAGATGATGTAACTCAGCCTAGGTGGACTACGCCTGACTACCGGTCTGTGGTCGCTATAGTTNTTTTTAATTTTTAGTTTTTTTTTGTGTTCACGCATTTGAAGTCGGTTTTTTTTTTTAAAGTTAATTATCTTTAGTACTTATAGTTTTTTAATGAATTGTACTAGAATGTGTATAAAGCCTTATAATCCGTTCGAAATTCGAATCCAAACCGATGGATAGGTGATGCACTGAACCCGAACATTATTTAATCACCCCAACAACTGATATCGGACTCTATTCCAATACAATGAGAACCATATTCGCAAAATCGATCGAACTCATATGGCGAGGTATTCAGGCGTGACGTCACACGTGCGACAAATTAACAGTTCGAATAAATTTATAGAATGTTTTGTTTTTGAATTGGAAGGAAAAAAAGGAAGATTGGATTGGACCTTAAAAAATCCTTTCTTTTAATATTTTAGTCTCGTAAACTTCTGGTACTCATTTTTACCAAGGCACTATTGATGTTTTCTTTTTACCTAGCTACGAGTAAAATATTGTATTTTTTAATCATCAAATGTACAAGACCCATTGTAACCCTGTTTTATGCACATAAATATATTTGATTTGATTAGGATTTGTTGTCTTACAAAGCATTTACCAAAAAACCAGCCGGTTCGGAAAGTGGAAAGTTATCACCTACAGGCATTTATATCTTAGACAAATTGTTTCTTAAAATGAATAATATCTGGAAGTCGAACCACACTCACGTACATTTTATTCCCCTATTTCCTTGCCGACATAACTGCTCATTATAACAGTAAGAAAAACGTGTAAAAAAAGCAAACATTTGCCAAAATCTCCTTAAATTCTCAAACCGCCCAATTTTCCAATAAACCACCAAATAGACTAACAAAACGCTCCAAAGGTAGACAAATCCGGGTGCTCGGCAAGTGTGAAATCGGCTGTGTAATTGGCCAAATATTGGCAGACGGCTCCAACAAAGAAAACACGGGGGAGACGATTGTCTTAAACTTAGGGAATCGGGGAGGTAAGATGGCGCTTTATGTGTGAAAGTAAAATAATGAAAGATTTCAAATGGTTGTGGTTGAATTTAACGAAAAACAAATGTGAAAAAACACAGCGAATTTGGACCTGAAAGCATAAATAAAAATATATAGTCTAATCAGTTAGATACCATCAACACCTCAAACAAACTTGATCTAAAATAAATGAACAAAATTCGAATTCGATACCGTTGTTTGTCTCTACGTACTTATTAAGTATCTTTATAATATTAGTATAGATATGTTTTCTTGTATCTTTAAGGTAAAAAAATACACTCGAATTGTGAACCTCCTCCTTTTTGAAGTCGGTTAAAAAGGGAATAAGAAGATCAAGAATTCAGCAACTTCACTGATACTTGTACCACAAGTGGTATTTCATCTGATTCCGTACGATAATTTAGTGTGTATGAGCAACATTTTTAAAAGTCACCAGTGAAATTTCATTTTTAATTGATAAAACACCAATTTTAAATAGATATTTCAGTGAATAAAATACGTTTTATTGTTAAGTCAAAAAGCGCCATATTAGCCAATTTCCAAGCCCCATATTTGCTATGGTCTTGCATTACAGATTATTGGCGCATGTTCGGTTCGAGACATTTGCACAGACACTGAAGACAATGTCCATATTCTTTTGGGTTTCTTTTAAAGTCTTTTAAGGGTGTGTACTGCTTACTGTACCAGTTACATAGCGTGCTATGGAGAGGGCTATGCTCGGTGTTTCTTTACGAGATCGAATCAGAAATGAGGAGATCCGTAAACGAATTAAAGTCGCTGACATAGCCCGACGGATTAGCAAGCTGAAGCGGCAACGCGCAGGGCACATAGTACGCAGAACTGACGGCCGATGGGGCAGCAAGGTTCTGGAGTGGAGGCCGCGTACCGGAAAACGCGGTACTTACCGGTGTACGTGGTGTGGACTTCCACAAGGTGGACCAACGACAGGTGCAGGCTATTATGGAAATCATTGGTCGAGGCCTATGTATCAGTCAGTATCACCTTTCGTTCGCTTCAGACAAAATTGAATGACGTCCACTACTGGACAAAGGCCTGAGATCCAAGAAAAATTTCGTTGTCTCTAGTTTAAAAAATAACAAAATCAGACTACTTCTCTCTATTTTAACCAAAACGTAATCCAAAGCCCGAACAATATATTATACCTTCTCTACATCATTCGTCATAGTTTCAATAACCCTACCCAGTCTATACCTACCCTCCAAATATTCCAATATTATGATTTATAGCATAATACGTATTTCTCCGAACCTACCACCACCATAAACTGGACCAGATTTTGTACCCAAACATATTTATTTTCGGATCAAGTTAGAGTGGTTATAATAAATATTTTTTGTCCCCCAAGGTATGCAAAAATAGCGCCAGATATCGCTAGTATTTCTTGTCTTTTTGTTCATATAAATCTTCAATAGACTTAATACACTGGAGTGGATTTCGAGGATTTCAACCCTGCGATGGCTGAGGCATTTTTGGGGGTATATTTGGTCATATTATTGTCCTTGTTGGTGGAGTAATGTAGTGAAAGAATTGTAGCGATGTTACAAATGACATAAATATTATCACAAATCTCATAGGTAAGTAAATTCTCAGTAATGTTGGTTTTTAGAACCACTTTCATAATGACTCAAATTCTAATGCATTTTTTTTCACGTTAACCATTGATTGGGGAAAATAATGTAGGCCAGTGCTGAGTAGAAACAGGGCAAGAAACTCGGTCACTATTGTCAGCCTTTAAAAAAAAGTTTTATAAGGATCTTGTACTGGTGTGTGGTAGGTGGTAGACCATTTCAAAAATGTTGTTTTTTTGTTCTTTATTGAATAACTCATCCAATCATCCAAGTCCATTATTTTCAAAATAATACAATTTCGAAAGACATCTGATACTAATACAATATTTCATAAGAGCAAATCTCAAACCTAATAGCATAAAAAACCAACAATATCACTACCCTTCATCTTAACCCCTTCCTGCTAGGGGGGTACATTTGTACCCCGCGGGGCGGCGATTTATCAAAGTATTTCTCACCTAATAAATAACATACATATTCGCGGCGAACGAAAAGCGTAGAAGCAGGCCATTGTGTGAATGGCATATCAAGGTATAGGTACAAGAAGACGTCACAATAATTTTCAGAACAGGCGAATGTTTTAAATTTAAAATCAATTAAGTTAAAAATTAATACTAGCTGGATTCATAGATATCTTTTTTACAAACTAAACTCACTTTATCTAGACATTTTTGATTTTTTCAGCATTTTAATGAGGAGCTTACTTTGTCAAGTTTAATGTATGAATTTCTAACTACATGAACCCTTTACATGCACCCGTGTAGTCGGGATGGGTTGCTAGATCTCTTACAATCGACAGTATAAAAGATACATTTCGGTTAAAAAATTTCGTCTATTACAACGGCTTAACAGCATAGGTACTAACCGTAGGTAGCAAGCTGAAGTGGCAATGGACAGGGCACATAGTACGTAGAACTGACGGCCGATGGGGCGGCAAGGTTTTGGAGTGGAGGCCGCGTACTGGAAAACGCAGCGTGGGACGTACCCACAAAGTAGACCGACGACATCATAAAGGTAGCAGGAAGGCGCTGGACGCAGGCCCGGTAGCGGCTTGCGTCCCGCCTGCGGCCCGGTTGGGCAACATGGAAAGCATTGGGGGCGGCCTATGTTCAGCAGTGGCTGAGATGATGATGATGATGATGAACCGTAGGTAACGCAGGGTTTAGCTTGACGTGTCGTCGTCTGTATTGTATATTGCTATCGACCTTATTGCTTCAGGTTCTTTCTTCTTCTACGCTTTACCCATTCACCTATAAATTCGCGATACATCTGCTTGATATACGCGTATTTTAGCGAGTGTGTTGATCGATAAGAGTCTCAGCGTCTCGAGAAAATTGAGGCTTGTATGTGTTTTGGTTTTAATTAAAATGGTGGATCCGATTGTATTGGACTGATTGTCTCTTTGTTTGGGAATTTAAAGCTGGTTTTGTTTTGTTTGTTGTAAGTGCGTTAGTTAGTACGTCAGTGTGCTTACCATGAGTCTACGTAGGTGTGCTCCTAGCGAGGGCGTAAAAAATGACATTAACACCCATATTCACAAACGATGCTTGCTTAAGTGAAGCAGCAAATAGAACGCACAGCGTTAAATAGAGCTCTGTGGTTGGTTTGTGTATGAACCTGTGCGTCCACGCGCACTGTGAGACCTCATAGTAATGTTTGTGAATACGGGCGTACAATGTATGACAAACTGTACAGCGCCCCTAGCGGCTACTTTCAAGAACTAAAATCTTATAGATTTTTTTTGACGCACTCGCTAGCAAGTACAGCTAACGTAAACTCATTGTAAGCACACAGTTTTGACGAATTATCCTATCATTCTCGTATTACTGACTGACAAAAAAATTATAATGTACAAAGAAATCTAATTCTCTTCCACAATCTAAGACATCATAACAGTACCTACTGATACATTAACATAAATTGTGAAAACTGGCGTCTAACTAGGAAGATAGCATGTAGTATGTATTATGACAAAAGGCAATAAATAAAACATCTAATAGTAAAGATTAAGATCACCCTTTCTATTGCTACCACTATAAGTACCCTTTCAGAAGTCAAATCAAAAACGTCCAAATTATGCATCCAACTTTCAGTATAGGCTCGATGTGTCTATATGAGATTAAAACAGAAAATGAGGAGATCTATAAACGATCAAAAGTCGCTGACATATCCCGATAGATTAGCAAGCAGTGGGTAGAACATACACGTGTAACTGACGACCGATAGGACATGAAGATTCTGGAGGCCACGTACCGGATAGCGCAGCGTGGGACGTCCACCCACAAGGTAGACAGATGACCTTTAGGTGCAGGCTGCTTCCAACTATAGGGTAGCCTATGTTCAGCAGTGTACCTACGTCCAATGACTTAATTGATGTCATGAGGGTTTTTTAAAACAAAAATTAATTACACAAGAGTGTTAAAATTGACACAGTCAGTGCCAGAACTGCACCGTTTCCACCAAAAGATGTCCACAGCTGGACAAAGGCCTCGTCCAAGGATCTCCACAACAACCGGTCCTCTACCCGCATCCAGGTCCTTCACTAAATCCTCGGTCCACCGAGAGGGAGGACTTCTGATGTATTCCACTTTGAGCACGCACCCAAATAGCCCGCACGAATAGCACCTAGCCACATAGAGCACCTATCGATATTTTGTTCTCTCTCGTGGACAAAAAAAAATTAAATCCATGGACTAGGCCAGATGCTATTCGTGCGGGTGCTATTTATAATCGGGTGCTCTAAGGCTGAGTTGCACCAACTTACTTTGACCGTAACTTTAACAATAACCGGTGTTTTTGGAGTTTGACAGATTTTTGACGTTTGTTAAAGTCAAAATAACACGGAGCAAGTCAGCCTAGGTGGACTACGCCTGACTACCGGTCTGTGGTCGCTATAGTCCGGTCGCTGAGCACGTAGAATTTCGTCCAATGACCCCAAGCTACCCATCCTTATCGCTGGCGCGTAATTATATTTCTGTCACGGCTGTGCAACGGGCGACCGGACTTTACCGGAAAACTTTTCCGCTTCAAAATCGTACCAAGTATTATTTAAACGTTGTTCCCGCGAACACTTCACCACATATCATTGGTATGTGCGTGCGCTTAAGCTCTGCCGACGTCGCGATTTATTTTAACACATTTTGTTTATAAATGATATAATGCGATACGCGGGGTGGCGCTATTGTACACGGATACTGGGTATTTATGTAGAGTTGTTACAACATTAAAAAGAAAATACAGAAATTTTNGAAATTTTCTTGTAGTGTGCTTTTTCTCATTTCATTTGCGGTCAGTTCTCCTCGTTTTTAAGGCACCCAGATAGTCGGTCTAATCACAGAGATTTGAGCGTCTTTGAAACTGGTAAAAAATATTTGATTCACGGCATTCGAATTCAAGTAATTAAATAGGTAACAAAGCAAGCAAGGCGGCTGGCAGCGATTTATAAAGAATAGCTGAACTTCAGGCTGTTAGCATGCTTTGGGGCATCATCATAACCTAGAATTAACAGTGACAGAATATACATATAAGCTAGTGACACTATGCTACTGATAATATCTAGAGGTTACCTAACGGTTAGTGTGACAACTATTAAGAGCCAAAAGACCTAGTCATCATCCTCATCACATTCAGCCACAGGACGTCCACTGCTGAGCATACGAATTAGCGGGAAAATACTTTTGTATGAAAAAATCTAAACCGCGTAAGATAGATGAAGGGGGTAAAACGGGATCCACGCGTACGAAGTCGCGGGCGGTCGCTAGTACTGTTTAAAAAGGGAAAAAGGAAAACATTTCAAAAGTTGTATCAGCTCTACACAATTCTCACACATGGGGTGCTAAGAATGCTCTACGTGTACCACTCCCGCCTTTATGTGGCGCATTTATTCCTCAAGCCTCCACCGGGGTTCCCTACACCCCTGGGGTGCCACCACACCCCGATGTTCCATCATCTGTATTGGAGCTATTGGCTTGTTTTATTTGGTTTGCATGTCTTGGAGGTAATTAGAGAAGTTTGCAACAGATTCTTGTGTTTTGATAATATTGGTAGTCAGTGTGACATTTATTTGTATTTCCTGCGTAAGCTCAGATCACAGTACCTACTTACTAAATTCATAAATCAACGAGTGAAAATTTATTTCCCAAGTGCCAAAATACTGGTCTGAATTGAATAAATATTTTTAATTTTATTAGATTTCACCTTCACCGTTCGGCTATCGTCGCTTCTGAAAATACGTTAAAAATATGCTTTTAGACTTATTAACAGACCCCATTTACCATATTCATATTAAAGGATTGAAACAAACGAATCAAACAAGCCCAAACTTGATGGGGTGGTTTCGTTTTACTGCGAAGTTTCACCAAGTGGTCACCTTCCCTTCCAGCTCTATCACCATGTCGTCACAATATTTTAAATCAAAGTTATAGAAAACCGGAATATGAATCAAAAATTTGCAAGATTTCTTTACGGACACCGGACAGGTGAAAGTAAAAAAAAAGCTTGTAGAAAACCCTTTTGCTTCATTCAAAAAGGTTTCCATCCACGTACATTTTCACTCCCAATCAAAACTAATCCAGTCACAAAGCTAGGACAATCAGCTAACGTTTGACAGCCGCATTCCGACAAATTTAGCACACATCTATGATTAGACAGAAGTATCCTATTCTCAAACCATATTCTACCAACCAAACCACCCTCCGTCCCTTTCTCTCACACGATGAGTTTGGCCCAGTTTACATCAAAGCGGAGCAGAGCGGAGCAGATAAGTGTTTTGAATAACCAATTAGATTCCATTATTTCCACTTCTCTTCTCCGCTCAGCTTCAGTGGAAATGGATCGCTCGGAGAAGAGAGAAGTGTCACGCGGATTCGTTTTTCTATAGAATTTGACAGCAGCGCGGCGGTGGCGTGGTGCCGAACGGAGCTAAGTGTTTTCCTTTCATAGACAGCAATAGACTGACAGCTGACAGCTACGCACAGCTCACACTTCGCGTCTCGGCTCTTCTGCGATCCGCTTTGGTGGAAATAGCCGCCAGCTTCGCCGCACATTTCTCATCCCCGCTCCGCTTAGGTGGAAAACGGGCCTTAAAGTGAGAAGTTGTATTCTATGTGTCGAATTCGTCGAGGTAGACCCCCAGGGCTGGAATGCCGTCGAACAGGGCTGGACTGCAGAACAATTAGCGCGCTTTGTCCGATATTCAATAGTGTACAGTACGGCCCTGTAATAGTGCAGTGTTTTGAATACGACGAAAGATTTGTGTGGATGGTCCTGGACATACTAGATGACTGTCTAATTTAACTATCTATGTTCTTAGTCGTCATGTCATTGTATGTCGATAAGTATTTATACTGACAGGACCAACGTACTCATGAAGTTTTGTAAAAAAATATTTTTTCATCATTAGCAACCAAGTGATGTCCACTGCAGGACAGATTTTTCCACAATCACTGGTCTTGCGCTGCCCGCATCCAGGTGTTTTCCATTACCTTCACGGGATCGTCGGTCCACCGACTCCATATCGTGGACTGAAAAGCCTGCCTAGTAGAGTATTTTTTGGTCCGTGGTCACCACTTGAGAAGTTTTCTGTCCCAACGACCATCACTTCCACGAGCTATGTGCCCCGCCCACTGCCACTAGATTCGGTAATTCTGCGGATTATGGCGGTTACTTTGGTTAGGCCCTATAGGCTATAGGTATATAGATTGTTTCTCAAATATGATAAACTAAAAATGTTAATAATAATAATTTAATCATCATCATTTCAGCTACAGGACGTCCACTGCTGAACATAGGCCTCCCCCAATAATTTCCATATCGCCCGGTTGGCAGCGGCCTGCATACGGCGCCTTCCTGCGCCTTTATGAGGTCATCAGTCCACCTTGTGGGTGGTCCCACGGAAAACTAAAAATGTCTATAAAATCCACACTAAACCAACACCAGTGCCCCAAAATAGGCAGTCACACCTCCCGAATCCACTCTCCCGCGCAATTCCTGACGCATTGTACGTCTGAATTTTGAGTAGCCACCTAACGGTAGAATACTAATACTCTAGTTTTTGATCTTGCAAGGATTTATATGGGTACCCATTACTACCCATGAAATAAGACTTAATTAAATCAAGAATTATATTTTTTAGCTTCCCACGCAAATAACACTCGTGTCTAAAGTACTCATATTTGCAGGTATAATATGCCTTTCGGTTTGTTAATTTGTGTCTGTAACTACTTACTATGATTATCTGTACGGACCTTAGTGTAAGATTTGCTTAGTTTGTGGCTAGTTAATGGCTAAACATTTATATTGGCTCTTACATAAAATGACACAGATAATGTAAGTAGGTGCAACGAATAGAACCAAAAAAAAATTATTTTGGTCGGTATTTATACCGCATTTAAAGTGATTCTCCAACAACACAATAATATTAGTCGTGATATTAAAATCATCCTTAAATAATCCACTATAATTTGAGTTCTATTGGCTAAACAAACATGGCTGAATTATTATTCTAGCTAAATCAAAGCAGATTTAGCAAAAATCAAGCAACTTGCTGATGGCGCGGTGTGCAACTCCTTTGGCAAACCCTGTTCATGTAGCCAGAGGCGATTTGAACAGGTATTTGAGGCTGCACTCGCGTTGAGGATAGCGTATTCGATCTTATTTAATAAGGTACATTGTGCAGTTTCAATTTTGTTTCTTTTGGTTGGCGGTTTTCTATCTTAGATGTTTTTTTTTATGTGACAGGAGGCAAACGTAAGTGATTACCGTCGCCCATAGACACCCGCAGACCCAGGGGCGTTACAGGTGCCTTGCCGGCCTTTAAGGTGAAGATACGCTCTCCTCTTGAAAGCTTGCAGGTCGTATCCGTCCGGAAACACCGCAGACGACAGTCCATTCCACAGTTTAAGTAGTATATTGATAGGAAGAAAGAATACATTTTGCACTGCAGTAATGTTACTTAAGCCCTGAAACTGAGGCGGTAGATTTTTCAAATAAAAATCATTTTTGCTGAAGGTTTAGACTGCATCTGACCATTGAGAAGGTGCCATTGAATAAGAAAGAAGTATTTTCCATAACCACCAAAAAACTTTTTAATTATTATGTCGTAGTGCTACGACGACGACAGCAATTTTAGCTAAACATTGTGGCATCTTAAGTATGCCTAGTTGATAAGTGCTACTATGTAAAAATCGTAAATTGTCTGTAATGTGCCCTGTTTATTAAGAAAACAAAAGTTTATAAGATATAAACTTTTGGCTTTTCATTAATTACATTATTTAGTATCAAAAGCACTGTCCTTACCGCGACCATCGCTTTAGTTGCGCGAACTATCCGATGTCCGCGTCGGCCGGCAAAGAAGTTAGCCACATATCACTTAGCATAATAGTGGGATCAAACGAGCAAATAGACTTAGGATAGCTTAGACTCGAACTTATGACTTAACGTGCCCTCCGTAGTAAGGAATGATAATTATGTTCGTACTAATTTGAGTCAAATGACGCTGTCAATCAATGACAATCCCTGCTAGACTAACACCCGTATTTACAAACGTTACTAAGAGGTCTCACAGTGCGCGTTGACGCACAGGGTCCTAAAAACCTATTCATAGACAATACTTAAATGGCGTCACTCCACACGAACCAATCACAAAGCTCTGTTTGACACTGTGCGTTCGACTTCGCTTATTCACTTAAGCAAGCGTTTGTGAATACGGGTGATAGACCTTCTTCCCTAAAGAATTGTGTACAAAGATCGGTCTTGCGTTGCCCGTATCATATTTATTTTTCTTATTGGTTCAAGCCCTCGTTCGAAACAAATTGGGAAAAAAATTGTTGTAACATAATTTAATTTTCAAAGGTTAAGTTTTTTTTTTCTTATATGACTTCGAGCTACCTAATTTTGTGTTCTTTTCTAATTATTCATTGTAATGTCAATATCTGATTCCAACCTATGATTATGAAACAAGTGTAAATGTTAAATGTGTCCCTTTTTGTAAGTTTTTATTACGAGAAATAAATCATTTAAACCTATTTTATTTGTTTCGGCCCCCTCTATTTCCCCACAAGCTCTATAACGTTACCTTAAGGCACTATTCCGCTCAGTCGCTCAAAGGGCTGATACGTGCCCAACTTGCTCTGCTCCAGACGCTTCTGAGGTTTGATTACTTGTTCATTTGTAACTTCTATTTGATTTACAAGCGCAACAATTACTTAATGGTCTAGTGGTTTTAATTATCAATGATAATCTTCATTATTCAGGGATTTAATAACCAGCTTTCATCTAGAAATGCTTTGTAAGTAGGATTATTTAAAAGACTTGTATAAATCAATAAAGAAGAAGAATGGTCCCAAAACACTACCCTGAGGAACTTAAATCAGGTTTTTTGAAAATGTGTCTCTAGGACGAATGTTTTCTTTTGCGCCAAATTTTTGGTTACAAATCAAAATGATAGAGCTTTGTCAATTGATTGGAGATGCCAATAGGTATGCCTATGACGTCATGTCATAACATTTAACTTTCGAAAATAAAATCAGCCATAGCTAGAATTAATGAACGGAATATAATTTTATCATGATTATGATGACTTCTCACAATACACCATCTTTCTTCATCAGTAGATAAATGGTTGCTTGAAACCAAATTTGATATAACTATAATCAGTAGATATGTACCTACTTGCAATTCTACAGATAATCGCAATTTTGTGCATAATAGTGAAATGAATCGCTTTTCATATTGTGGTCCCACTTCCGAACCCTGGGGTGCCATGATTCTCGCCGGTACAGTCTACGAAGAAAAATACCCATCTTTTTAAATGTAGAGTTATACAAGCATGACTGTGTGTATAATTTTTGATTGATTTTGTAAGTTACTGGTGTTTTTATGTAATAAACTTTTCCCGAGCTTTTTTTATTGAAGCCTCAGGAGTGTTTTTTAATTTACTAACGTCACAGTATAATTTATCGCTTCGGAAAGAATACAAATCGTCTGTTTGAATCATATCAGACGCTTATGACGACTCATAAGATTGTCGCTTAAGCCATTTTGTTCTATTTGTCATGTACGAGTACTAATGTGTCCTACATTAACTTCCTTCACATCATCTTTTGTTTGCGTTTCCCTTTTGCCATCATTTTTATTTAGTATTACCAGTAAGACTGTACAGCTTACATTACCTGTCCGGCCATCACCGATTGGCTGCGGCGTATCGATGCGGCGTAATAACACCAGAGCACGCGCCGTGTGTAATCTTTGATAGGGCATTAGATATTTTCAATAAGTATACCTCGTAATATGGAATAGTGATCGAAATGTTAGCTTGGGGCTGAATACCAGATAAAAGGTAAAGCGGTTACGTGCGTGAGAGGAAGGGTTTGATTCCCTTTTGTGATTCAAAATCAATCATATTTTATTCAATTTTGACAATTTTGGCACTTATGAATTTGACTAATAACTTCTGCTGTTCCAAAGATTTGGGTTCGATTCTCAGATGAATTTATTTTTGTGTTTTAAGTACAGTAAATCGCACTGATGCAAATTAAGCGATTTGCTTCTCTGATCTTCGGGTGAACTGCAAGCGAATGGAATTCTTACCCAATGACTGTCTTCCAACTCTCCTATAATACAGGATATTGCGTCATCATGACTCGAGTGAAAAGAAGGAACACAGATTTTGTAGTCAAAACTTCGTGTTTTTTACTCAATTGCACCAGAAGGAAGGTTTGCTCAAAAATTGTATCATCTGGATATTAGATAAGAATAAGGTGACACGAAAATTCAGTCTGACCAGATGTCATAAAGTCTGACACCAGATGTCATAAAGTCTGACATCGGTGTTGTGATCTTAGCGGTCACTACACCTAATAGTTGAAAAATAGATCCTGCTACAACTACTTCAGAGACCAAATTATTTACCTTGATCTACCATCATTCACACTCCAAAACTCTTCAAACATTCCAACTTAAAACAAAACCCAAATCCGATTAAACGCGTATTAATTACGCAACCAAAACATTCTGGAACTATCTCGAATTCTCACCTCCGACCCGATTTATAATTAATTCAAGACATCAACACTTACCCTAAAGTTTGACCCCCGATACCGATGAATTATACCGCCCAATACCGTGACCGCCCGACCTAAGAGGGATGACCTTGCCTCTTGACCTTTGGAAGTTTGGGGGATTGTATTTCTTCGATAACTAGGTAAATTGCTTGGGAATTATTGATTTGGTGGTCAGGTAAAATTTTGACAATATTTAGTGATAAGTAGGTAATTAGTGAAAGTTACATTTGAAAACTAGCTTTTGCTCGCGGCTTCATCCGCGTGTAATTTAATTTGTCACAGATCGTCATAAATTATAGCCTATATGTTATTCTGGGTTATAAAGATTAATACTGTAAAGTTTCATTAAAATCCGTTCAGTAGTTTTTGCGTGAAAGAGTAACAAACATCCATCCAGACATCAAGACATCCAAACTTTCGCATTTATAATATTAGTAGGAAGTAAGATTAGCAAGTGACAAGTTCAGAGTCTTGATTTTATCTGTTTTGTTATTTATGCTATTATAATGAAAACTGGTTTAGTCTAGTAATTACTAATTCGTGAAATAACTACATCATCCAATAATATGCACGTGAGTCCATTTATTCGCATACCTTATGACTTCCATTAAAGAAAAGCAAGGAGAGAATCCCAGATTCAGACAAATTGAAAAATCTATTTGTGCCATTACATTTCTAATTCGTTTTAAACGTTACACGATTAGGTCTTCCTAATGAAATGTCAGAACCTTAAGACCCAACGTACACTCTCGACTTTTTGTCGGCTGATAAGCAAATTATACCGATTTGGTATCAGCCGATTCCTTATACAAATTAGAAGCCGAGCAAACTATCAGCCGACTAACCGCCTCTTTGGTCTAGTGGTAAGACCACCTGCTTCAGACGCAGAGGTCCCGGGTTCGATTCCCAGTGGTAGGGCATGTTCCAAGTCCGCCTGGCTAGCTACTACCATCTTACCTAAGTCTGTCGCCATAACAACAATGTTAACAGCATTGTTGTGTTCCGGCAGTTAGAGGTAAGATAGCCAGTTCCTCCGTGGTTGAGGATTCCGGGTGAAGCTCGCTTCCACCTTCGGCCTGATCGTCACTTACCATCAGGTGAGATACAGGCCAAGAGCTTCCTCGTTGTGGATAAAAAGAGTCTGTAGTCTGCTGCAGCTTAATCACCAACAAAAACAACCAATAAAGGCTAAAACTGTCCCAGGACATTAGACTCGCAAAGCAGGAGATTGAAATCAATCAACTTCCCTCCAGTGCAAGTGGACAACAGGTTAAGCAACAAAAGGTACAGTACGTTAAAGTTCGTTTCCATCCCGTTAAGCTTGTCCAGTCTTTCCCATTAATTTCGTCCCAATACACTAACCAATAGCCTGTGCCAAAAGTCCACCTCTTTACCAGGAATCTCACCCCCCAAAATGAACCCCCAATCACTCCCTAGCCAATAAAACGATGTCGTACAAGTGTCCCGCCGTCGGCCCGGGACTACCTGCGATCGGCCCGCGCCGGGATATCGCATGTGCTGAAAAACGATCAGTGGGTAGGGTTGCATATTGGTGCATTATTTTTGAATTCGATTTTTTATTCAAAACCGGACAGTCTTGACTTTTGGAATAAAGACAATACCAAGCCTGTAAATCAACGTATTATAATACTAGATTTTTTTTTAATTAAGAAAAGTGTCTCTTTTTTAAAAACAGCAAAAGCATTGTCAAGTGACAACGTCAAAAAACTGCACTGAATCGTGTTAGCGAATTCGATGACTTCGTTTCGATTTACAATACACAGCTAAACACATCAGCATCGCAGCAGTGATTTTTTTACAAAATTATAATGATGGATGGTTGACTGCAAAGTGCACATGCAAGGGCTAGGTAGAAAGAACCATGCAAGAAATAAATTGTTAGTTGATAAGTTGAGTTAGTTACTCATTTCAGTTTGATTCTTAAATAGGCCATTACTTATTGTTGGAGAATGTACTGAGATTATCATCATAGACTTACGCCGTATTAGCAGTTGTAAAGTTAAATAATACAAATAATAATGGTTTTTTGTTTTAAAATATCGAAAATACTTTTAGCACAAAAATAACTTAAATGCTTATTCCGCAAAACCAATCGTACTGGCAGCCCTATTCCTGAAGCCAATACCACCTGTTGCGATGAACATTCGATATCCTTCAATGGGATGGTGGAGAGGGACAAAGCTATGGGATTGGCCATAGGTGGGAAGGGGACAGACAAGTGCGAGGGTCCCACTTGAGGCTACACGTCCCGATTGCTGAATCCCATAAATAGATGTTCGGAAAATGGTCGATGGAGGTGGATGCTCTACTTGGATTGAATAAGAATGATTGTTTTTCTTCAACTACTGTCTGCTATTCATGTTACCTACCTGAGAGCACTTCCTAGCGATAATTACTTTTTTTTATGCAGAACAAGGCAGGCACAACCACCTATTTAACTGCAATCACACCAGTGGACTGAGTGTGAGTGAGTTTAAATCAAACGTCCTCACTAGTGAGCGCGTTAAAAAAATGTATGAAAATTTTAATTCTTGAACGATTCCGCTAGTATAAGCGCTGTACAATCCGTCATACATTTAATGTCATTTTTTACGCGCTCAGTAGTGAGCGCGTTTGATGTAAACTCACACTGGGTCCTCTGATGTTAAGTAAGATGCAGTCTAATTACTGTGAAATTTCAATTCTGTAGGTATTTTGACTAATAGATTACGGGACTATTCCCACCTCTCGTTCCCACCGCTGCAACTCCTGTGTAGCCAGGATCTATAGCTTGACCGCCACAAAAACCCAACCAATGAAGGTCAAGACTAAGTTTGTCCCGGGGGAAAGTTAAACTGTCATTGGACCCGCAACGAAATTAATCAGAAGAACATAGGAGGAGTTCGAAATTAAGGTTCAACTTCCCTCCATTGCAAACTAAACTAATAGATTAGACAAAAAACTAATAACACACATAAAATGATAAAATTATGTAAATTTTAAATTGTTAATAATAAATGGTAACGTTAGTGATTTAGTCAAAGTCAATAAATAGTAAAGTCAAACGTGTTAAAAGCAAACTTTCAACAAATGTATAATTATGGACACCTAAAACTAGTTTGTAACCGAGTATACATAAAATTCTAAATAGGTAATTTTAAAAATCTAAATTTGACTTACATAAGTAGAGCCACTTTCCCTACGATGACACCGCCACAAAAAAGCTTGCAAAGCTTTGAAAAAGCTCCCAAAGCCCGGAACCTATCAATAGCTCGAACTTTACGCTTTCACCACCGAAGGGAATACGCGATGAGTTAGGCTTTAAAGCGCTTTTGTGGTGTTCATTGAGCTTTTCATGGGAAGCTTTTGGTTTATAAAGTGTTGATTACAGTTTAGTAGACTTTTGGAAGGCGATTTTTGGACTTTGGGAGGATGGAATGGGTAGAAAAGTTGGTGGTAATGAAGTAGCAAGAGCTTTTATGAAAATTAATAACGTTTTTGGCATTCAGAGTAGTAAGCGAGTGGGATTGTAGCGCTCGTAGGATTCAAGATCTATTCTTAGATGGGACACAATATTTGTTTACGGGACTATTTCCATCTCTCGTTCCCACCACTGCAACTCCTGTGTGGCCAGGGTCTACAGCTTGACCGCCATAAAAGCCCAACCAATGAAGGTCAAGTTTGTCCCGGGGGAAAGTTAAACTGCCATTGGACCCGCAACGAAATTAATCAGAAGAACATAGGAAGAGTTCGAAATATTTGTTTGAAGATAATCATCATCATCATCATCATCATTTCATCCATAGGACATCCACTGCTGTAGGCCTCCTCGAATAACCTCAATAAAGACCGGTAGGTAGCGGCCAGTATCCAGCACCTCCCTTGCCTTATTAGGTCGTCGGTCCACCTTGTGAGATGGAGGAGGAAGAAAGGATGGAGGTGATAAATAGTTGATATTCTTTCAGGTCACAGTTTATGCTATAGATATTATGAATTTGGTATTTGAGGTGTAGAGTTATTTGGGAGTGTTCATTTGGTCTAGAGATACGAATAGTTCTTTGGGGTTTCCTTAGTTAATAGAGTTTCTAATTATCAGTATTAGGATACTCGAAAAAATCGCTTGCATAATCTAATCCTACCAATCTTAAATAACCTTCCTTCCTACTAATACGCCTTTATTAATGAGAAAGTTTGTTAGGATGGACTGATGTTTCACGCTCCCTTTTCACGTAAAGACTGAATGGATTTTCATGAAACCTTACAGAATTACTAATAGTTGATTGTCCAAATTACAAACGATAAATGTGATGTGAGTCTGTCTTTCTGTGACTGAATTTCACACAGGCGAAGCCGCTAGCAGAAGCTAGTCTATAATAACTTCCCAACAACACATCCCCCCATAAAACCACTTATTACAGATCTATGGCGAGGGTAGTAACAAAATTACGGCTAATGTACACCTGGACAGTGTCCAAGACTGTCCAATAGGGGAGGTAGGGGTAATTGGCAACGATATATTGCGAAAGAAAATAATATTTTCGTGGCTGTGCGGTAACTGATGGCGTAGTAAGGTTCTATTTTTTAGTTTAATGAAGTAAATAAAAATGACAAATTTCAAAAAAGTTCTTCATTTGCAATCGTTTATCTACACTGGACCGCAAAAAAAAAATCGTAAGGCTAGGTTAGGTAACTACTTTTGAAGATATTGAAGATTTTCTAACCGACTCTTTATCTTTGCGGCTTTGTACCTTCTATGCAACGCATGAATATAATTCCATATTGGTGTATGTTTGTAAAATGAAGTCTATTTTGTATTAGGTATACTTCCATAATATTCGTAAATGAGAGATAAACACTAAAATAGAAATAAAATTGACAATCCTATTCATCATCATCATTTCAGCCATAGGACGTCCACTGCTGAACATAGGCCTCCCCCAATGCTTTCCATGTTGATCGATTGGTAGCGGCCTGCGTCCAGCGCTTCCCTGCTACCTTTATGATGTCGTCAGTCCACCTTGTGACAATCCTAAATACTGTAGCAAAAAAAACTTACTTAAAGTTTAACTGAATTGAGCTATCAGACCGTAACACAAATAAACCATTACAGCCCAATATCGCTATCTACTAATAATATTTGAATTTTGTCTGTCGGTCGCAGCGAACAAACGACCTGCCATATTAACCGTGAAATGAATGGTTAAATTTTATTAATGTGGCTGACATTCACACCGTAGCATTATAATAATCGTCATTTCATATTATTTATCAGTTTATTGAAAAGTTAAATTGGCAAGCAATACAAAACTGTTCAAGTAACATTAGTCCGTTTTAAAATAATAAGGAAATAACCTACAGTCATTTCATTACTGACAAGTTAACTCAAATTTTGGTGCTAATTTTACATTTTAACATTGAATAATATAAAATACTTTACTTTTTATATTGTGAGTATTGCTATGAACATTTTAAAAAATTACAAAGAATTAGGGACTACCTATGTAGCAATTAGTGTCAAAATAATTAAAATATGTGATTAAATATTTCCTGGTAATAGTGTAACACACACAGTTACACTGTAACTAAGTAAACTAAGAACTTATTAGTCATATTATATTTTTCAATTGAGCAAAAACGATAACGGTGTAAATTCTATCCATGTTTGAACATCGAAAAAACGCTTCAAACGCTGTCCCTTGAAGGAGTACAAAAAAACCACGACCGAAAATTAAATAATGAAAAAATATAGCCTTCTCTTCCCTTGTTCAGATGAAATTTGATTAAAAAATCACGATTATTACACGCGCCCCCATAAGGAATTTTACAAAGTTATATCTCAATCGCCAAACAAAATTGCGTACGATTTGCGACCTTATGTCTGTTTGATAGAGTGTTATACACTCGAATATTCGGTGTAGAGAAGAGTTGGTATTAATAAAACAGTCGATGCCTCCCTGCCCCTCCCCGCGTCTCCCCTTTCAATAATTTTTCATCGTTTTGATCCGTTCTTTGCGGTTACTCTTTCTACTTAAATTAACAAAGTTACAAATTAAAACGCGAACAAATATTGCTTTTAATATTCCGCTTTGATCGGTTCTGGATTGAGGGCCCACTTAGCGTTGATTGCGTTTAATAAATTTGTTATTAAAAAATTTAAGGATATCAGCTGCTTATGTTTGGAATGTTGAGCCCACTCTAAAAACGTTTTTAACTGTATACCTATTTTAAAGTCAGAATAACAACATTGTTTTGTCTATGATTTAAAAATCAGATTTATTTAGGCTGAGTTTTAACCGTAACAATGACAATAACCGGTGCTTTTTGTGTGGAGTTTGATAGGTTTTTGACGTTTGTCAAAGTTAAAGTAAGATGGTGCAACTCATTTTGTGTTCTCAAAGTAATTGGTAGATTTATTAACTTGTTACTTACTTTCTAAGAGAGTTTCCTATGAAAAAAAGTTTTTAACAAACGTATTAATTTCTTAATTAAAAACATTTACTTCTCACCAAAAGCGTAATATTATAATGTTTTCCATTAGTACAAACTATGGTGGTAGCTAATTTAGAAGGAAATGGATCAAAAATGTCACATTACCATCGACGACCAAATCAATGACTAAATACCATCAAATTAAAGCTAATATTTGAACTACCCAGTAAAATTCTCCATTAGGCATGGAAAGGTTATAAACAATCAGACAAAGCTACTTTGACAAACCCTTATTGTGACAGGCTGAATTTTTTGAAGAAAATGGACCAAAATCTGTCAAGATGATACTAAGTGGGTGACCTCATTGACAAAAAAAAATTCTTTTCTTTTCATCTCCATTGTTTTTGTACTTTTATTAATTGTCAAATAAATATTTTTTTTCTTCTTTCTTTCAAAAAATGTCACAAAAACAACAAAAATCCTCAACTAGTTCTCAGTTCTATAGTTTTTAAACTACCCATCAAACCATCCCCTTTGATCTCTGATTACTAATGACAATCTCTCGAATCAATCCCGACTAATCTGCCCCCCTGCTTCGTTTGATGTCGAGTTTAACTTGCTATGGGGTGCATAGTGCATGAGACAATGGAAAATCGTTGGGATTGGTAATTAGAGGATTTTTCATTGTTTCACGCTCGAAGTATAGTGCTTGTTTGAATTTGAACCTGTTATGATAAGGGTTGGTCAAATAATTTATTAGTTTTTCGTCCGCGTGGAAGAGTGACTTAGGTTTTTGACTTACTACGTATTGTTATAATTTGGCCAGTGAACTCAGTATCTTTAAAACTTACTTGTAGTTATGGTAATCTGATGATTGTATAAACAATAACGCCCGTATTACAAATGATGCTTCCTTAAGTGAAGCAGTAAGTCGAACGCAGAGCGTTAAAATAAATAGGTAGAGCTCTAAGCTGTGATTAGTTCATGTGTCACCCTGTGCGTCCACGCGCACAGTGAGACCTCATAGTAATGTTTGCGAATACCGGCGTAAGTTTAACAAATAAGTTCAGTTGCTTTTACCCGACTGCGCCAAAATAAAGGATGATGGGCACTTTTCTATGGAATTTGGGCGTAAAACCAACAGAAATGTAACTACTATTATTTGTTAGGACTTAGTATCAGAAATATATTTTCATATAAATAACTACCAAAAACTCCCGGGTTTGCTTGGAAATTGACATAATGTATAATAGTCATAGTAGGTGTTTTATTGCGCAAACAAAAAATATAATCAATTAATATTGATACATTAAGTTATTTATCAATTATTATGTCCAACAGTTAAGGAGTGGGGCCAACAAATTGTATAAAATAAGTCCATGTTCTACATTACGTGCGTAAGACCACACCTACTCGTAGGTACCATTTAGAGAAATGAAATGAACACAGTCATGTTTCAATGGGATTTCTACCAGTTAAGCTTTAGTATTGTCGCATAATCG
Organism: Ostrinia furnacalis; assembly: GCF_004193835.3. Classification (NCBI taxonomy): domain Eukaryota; kingdom Metazoa; phylum Arthropoda; class Insecta; order Lepidoptera; family Crambidae; genus Ostrinia; species Ostrinia furnacalis. The sequence continues at coordinate 58,823 of NW_021133543.1, read as the reverse complement.
ATCACGGATCGATTATTAATCGATATTGCCAAATAACGATTTATCGATTAACAATTCGATTAATCGATTTTATTGATTACCATCATTGCTATCATTTGATTATTAATTCAATTCCTTATTTTCAGCAATATAATCGATTAATTCAATCGAATAATCGATTATGATTTATTCGGTATACATACTTACTAAATCGATAGAATCGATAGTAAGATACTACAATACTCTCAATATGATCGATAAAAGCAATCTAATTGACCTAATACTATTTTTATTATAATGTGATGTGAAATACTATAGAAACTTTGCATATTCAACGACCTCTATCTCCGTATCCCCGCGTATTTCAGGATTGTTGTGATACTATGAAATGAAGTACTAGTATTAAGCTTTAATTTAGTATACTTTTTGTTTCTGTTGGTTTAACGCCCAATATGCCCAATATTTTTGTAAAAGTAACCAAAATCTATCCGTTGATATCCGATAAACATTGACAGTAAGGCTGGGTTACACCATCTTTCTTTAACTATAAAAAAAGTCAAACATCTGTCAAACTCCATACAAAAAAGCACCGGTTATCGTTACACTTACGGTTAAAGTTAAGTGATGCCTCAACCTAAGAAGTTGGAATAAGATTTGGAAAAACACTTCTGATTAAGAAAATGCTCAACTAAAAACGTAACCACATCCTTTCCATGCCCCACAAACTAAAATGCAAAAACAAATCATGGATTCTGCAAACATCGCTCATGCATGCTCCTGCATATCGCGCGCTTTGATCTCACAAATGGTTCGTTATACTTGAGATTGAATTTGAAATCGTGATTTGAAATAATGGTAATTATTAAACAGGTTTTGTAATTTAAAAAAGACGACATTAAAATTGGTTTATTCCGAAATTGGGCTTTTATGAAACTCCTTGGTATAAGAATGAAGGGATTTTCACATGTCAGCAACTACACAATTACACATGGACAGAATCCATGGGTCATCTGTAGGCCTAACATGCGCATCGCGAAAAGCGGTTATCACGCCATTTTATCGATTTTGCCCATACATTTTGACGTCGATAAAAGTTATCACAGCGCGCATCTTAGGCCTACTGGAAGAAGAAGAAGAAATCGCATCTTAGCAATAATATCGCCCGAGTTTTTTCGCTTCAACTTGAGTTTTTTTTTAAAATTGAATCCTTATATTCATGGCCTAGAGATTGCCAATTGGTCAATATTTACCAATTTATTTCAATAGCTCCATAAAATATTTTATTAAAAAACAATATTACATACACAATCTCTTCACTATGTTTTTTGATGTAGTATGTACACAGACAAAGCAGCACAAGAACTTACCAAAAAAGTCAAATGTCTCAATCGATTTTGACCCCAAAATTGCAGATACAGAGTTCAAAATCCAATAAATCCCTAATCATTTAGTAGTAGCTTGATGGGATGACGGTACACAAACAATTGTCAACCGCAATTACAATACGAAGCCACATAGTGGTCATTATGACAAACTTGTCTTGGCGAATAAAACATTTTCTCCATAGAAAGCAGTCGTAAAACTGGCCGATGACTGACTAACTCCACAAAACTGGACGTTTTTGGGGTTCCACGAAAGAATTAGAAAACCGTTTTAGTTATTCTTATAATTTTCTAAAGCAACAGACAAGTAGATGATTCTATGTGAGAATGCATTACCTAGCTACGGGACTATTCCCACCTCTCGTAAGTGCCACTTGTGGTCTAAACTGGATAAATATTTTTGATTTTAATTTTGATTTTTGATCTCTTTCCCATCGCTTCAACTTCTATGTATCCAGGATCTACAACTTGACTTCAATGCTAGCTGTGGTTACGATTCGAATCTTAAGGGGCAAATCTAAGTGCATTTACTTGAATGCGTAGACGTTAAAGCATAATAATCATACATTACGTAGCTATAAAATCATATTCTAAGTACTCGGACGAGCATCCATCTAAAGTTTTTAAAATTTTGGCATTGAGAATTTGCGTCTCAATTCCCAACTTAGAAAATTTATTTTTGAAGTTATTTAAAAGTTGAAATTATAAAAGTGACTAACCACTCACTGATTAATCACGGAATTTTAGAAACTATGACACCTACAAACCTGAATTTGGCGGGTTGGTTCCTTATTTGTATAGGGCGTAGACATCAGCTAAGAACGGATTTTACTAAACTCCACCCCCGAGGCGGTAAAACGAGGGTTGGAACTTTTGGAAGTTTGTATGTTTCACGCGGGCGAAGCCGTGAGCAAAAGCTAGTTTAAATATTTGTCGAAACACCTACATAACAATCGTCATAGATTATAAGGCTTGTTACTTGATTTTATTGTTACAAAATAAAAATATTTGTAAAAATCCTTTATCATCCAATTGATTAGGGTATACGGAACTCTCAACAATGACAAATATAATTAATATGAGGCATACGGATCTCGGCTGTTAAACAAACGGCTATTCCACATGCTATTTTACGTACAATCTTGATTTTTGATACAGGTTTGATGTCCACTGTCTTCTTGCAAATGGCTGAGGGTTAGAGTATTTTCATAAGCGAAGCGATTTTTGGAAATTTTCTGGGGTGAAAATTTTACTAGCTGGATATTCTATTCAAAGGAAAATTTTGATTTGATCGATCACATGGTTGAATTTCATTATATTTGAACTGTTTTTGAGTTCATGATAGAACTTGTAAGTAATACTAACTGCATGTTGAACGCTGTTTATATTGAGAAAATCTTTTATTGTGCTTCTTCTTCTGGTGATCCTCATTGTTTTATAAGTAACATAAAAATCCCATTTTTAGTTGTTTTATGTATGCAGAGAGTAAATTTCAGTGTTAGACATAAACACACAAGACAAGTTTTTATTTAAAAACAACATTTCATGTGAACGAAGACTAATAATATTATGTAAATCTACGTGAGTGACAGTTTGAAATTAATCTACAGCTTGGAATATTTCTATAATTTTTTTCTATATTATACTTACATAATATAATGTAATAAGGTAATATAGCCTCTACCTAACATATTCATTGTTTCACAAACGTATAAAGTCGTAGGCGGTAATTCCAATTGTTGAAGTCTTTATGAATTCTTACGAAACATCTTTCGTCGCGACTCACGTTCAGATGGTTGAGATAACGTTTATATTTCATTGCATCCTGTTTTTATTATAGTGTACGCCTAATTTGGAAATAAAAAACAGCGAAGAACTTACTCGAAGGAAGTTATGAGCTATTCTGACCTCTCATCTCCACTGTTGTACCTAAAGTCATGTAAGTATAGCCAAGATCACAGAAATTTGTCCCAGTAAAAAATACTGTCATGGTCAAAGATTTTTAATTAAAAGGACACGGGAAGAATTTGTAGCTTAGAATTAACTTCTCTTCATAATGACAAATGACAAACAATGGTATAAATCAACTTTGAGAAATAAACAAGTAGACTGAAAGTTGATATTTAGAAACATGAGTTGTAGGAGTGAAGTAGAAAGACGACAATCGTTTAAAATTGATTATTGATGAGTTGTGGCGTTCCAACATCCATTAACACAACTTGTAATGGGATTAAGTTGTACCTACTTGTAATAAGGAAGCATTTAAATTTCAAAAAAGTATTCCGATACTTTTATTCGGCACATTCAAATCGAGAAGATAATCGTCTCATCAACACATCGATTATAATATAAATCGGCGAATTTGAATAACCCCATTGCTAAGGGAATATGACGAACGCCATAAAAAGTAATAAAGGGGCTCATAAAGTCTGCAAACGCGTTGTCAATATAAAATGTCGTGTATAAAATATATTTTTCGAAGTGAGGAGACGGCCCCCGCAGTGCTGAAATGTGTTTCCGTAGGGTTTGAAAGTTTAGAAAGGGCGGGGAGTAAGTTTTAGGCTAGTTCTCAAAAGAAACTCAAAGCANCGAGCAAAATATCAGCCGACTAACCGCCTCTGTGGTCTAGTGGTAAGACCACCTGCTTCAGACGCAGAGGTCCCGGGTTCGATTCCCAGTGGTAGGGCTTGTTCTAAGTCCGCCTGGCTAGCTACCACCATCTAACCTCAGTCTGTCGCCATAACAACAATGTTAACAGCATTGTCGTGTTCCGGCAGTTAGAGGTAAGAAAGCCAGTTCCTCCGTGGTTAAGGATTCCGGGTGAAGCTCGCTTCCACCTTCGGCCTGATCGTCACTTACCATCAGGTGAGATACAGGCCAAGAGCTTCCTCGTTGTGGATAAAAAAAAGTCTGTAGTCAGCAGCTTAATTACCAACAAAAACACAACTAATAAAGGCTAAAACTGTCCCAGGCATTAGACTCACAAAGCAGGAGATTGAAATTAATCAACTTCCCTCCAGTGCAAGCGGACAACAGGTACAGCAACAAAAGGTACAGTACGTTAAAGTTCGTTTCCATCCCGTTAAGCTTGCCCAGTCCTCTTTCCCATTAATTTCATCCCAATACACTAACCAATAGCCTGTGCCAAAGGTCCACCTCTTTACCAGGAACATTACCCCCCAAAATGAACCCCCAATCACCCCCTTAGCCAATAAAACGATGTCGTACAAGTGTCCCGCCGTCGGCCCGGGACTACCTGCGATCGGCCCGCGCCGGGATATCGCATGTGCTGAAAAACGATCAGTGGGTAGGGTTGTCTATTAGTGCATTATTTGTATTTTCGACTTTTAATTTATAAGATAACTATAAAAGTTATAAAATCATTTAGAAAGCGCTTTTACATGACCCATTAAACCCTACCACTGCATATTTAAGGAAAATAATGTAGGCTAGTGCTGAGAAGAAGCATTACTTCACTACGCCATCGCCATCTTTAGCAATATTTAGCATTGAAGAGTGACAGCGTCGAAGTTCTGAAACGTAGTGGTAAATTAGATGTGTGAAGATAATAATGTACCGGCTCCAAATATACAAACGACAGCTGCATGTCAAGCTAACAAAGTCACACAGTTAGTGTACAGGGACTAGTAAGATTAGAACCACCCAAAAAGAAACATGCTAAGTAATAAGTTCGGCCAGTAATTATTTTGTGATTTAAATAAAGCCATAACTTATTGTTACCACATGTACTCGTACCTACTGACCCGAGTTGGTATTAGTGGATTTCGACAATCATCATAGGCCTAAGCCGTATTAGATATATCATGCCTATTTGTTATAAAACATTGAGCTTACTTTTAGTACAAAAAATAACTGAAATGCTTATTTCGCAAAACCAATCGTACTGGCAGCCCTATTCCTGAAGCCAATACCACCTGTTGCGATGAACATTCGATATCCTTCAATGGGATGGTGGAGAGGGACAAAGCTATGGGATTGGCCATAGGTGGGAAGGGGACAGACAAGTGCGAGGGTCCCACTTGAGGCTACACGTCCCGATTGCTGAATCCCATAAATAGATGTTCGGAAAATGGTTGGTGGTGGTGGATGCTCTACTTGGATCTAGAATTTATGATATCTTTTTTATGTTTTTATGTTTAAATGTTTATGAAATTGTTACTGATTGGACATTACTAACTTACTTTTTATTTAATTTAATTTCTACTAACCTAATACGACTCAATGATGTTATGTAAATTTGTACGCCGACCTTGGGCCAAACATAGTGATACCGACTTAATTTTTAACACCTGTAATATGTTATTTACCTATGTTCCACAAATAAACGAATTTGATTTGATTTGATTTGATTTGAATAAAAATAAATATTTACACTCCCTGGGTGGTCTGAAAAAGTTCGCTACCGAGTGATAAGACCACCTAAAATTTTGTTGTTTCAATTTTGTTCTTATAATTTTGTTTTTCTGTTTTATGTGGTGTGTTTATATCTCTTTTGACAGATAGGCTAATATGAGTTTGTTATACCCCACAAAATGATTTTAACATTCTTATGAAGAACCTTTTTACTTACGCTAAAGTTATATACGTACCTCCATTAAAATATGCACTCCTGAAATCAAGTAAAGTAAATAAATAGACAATTATTAACAAAATAATTCAGTATAGTTCAAGATTACAAGAAGCAAACACCCAAATCTAAAAAAATGAACATTCTGGAAATTGCTTAAGTAGAGCCACCTTCCCTACGATGACACCGCCACAAAAAAGCTTGCAAAGCTTTAAAAAAAGCTCCCAAAGCCCGGAACCTATCAATAGCTCGAACTTTACGCTTTCACCACCGAAGGGAATACGCGATGAGTTAGGCTTTAAAGCGCTTTTGTGGTGTTCATTGAGCTTTTCATGGGAAGCTTTTGGTTTATAAAGTGTTGATTACAGTTTAGTAGAGGAAGGCGATTTTTGGACTTTGGGAGGACGGAATGGGTAGAAAAGTTGGTGGTAATTAAGTTGCAAGAGCTTTTATGAAAATTGATAACGTTTTTGGCACTCAGAGTAGTAAGCGAATGAGATTGTAGCGCTCGGATGATTCAAGATCTATTATTAAGTGAGTACTGAGTTTGTTGCGGCGCTTCTTCTCAGCACTTGCCAAATGTTGGTCTCGAAGCGCTGGTAGGGTAAAAAGATTATGAGACATGTAGAGGCTCCTTAAGAGCAAAATGACGATTTGTAAGAACTATTTATTAGTCTAAACAAATATAGAAATTTTGACTTTTGACTTTGACTTTGAGTGGGACACACTATTTGTTTGGAGATGATAGGTGATATTTCTGACCACAGTTCATACTACAGATATTATGAATGTGGTATTTTAGGTGTAGATTAATTCGGGATAGTAATTTAGGAAATAAAGAGTCATAAATGTAGTAGTAGCTAGAAATTAATAACATTTTGACACGAACTTTCTTCCTCTATTTTACCAGTTCTCACCCTTTTTTCTTAAGTTTTTTTCAATCAAAATTCTTAATGAGATAGGTACTCGAAAAATCGCTTGCATATCCTTCCTACTAATCATTTATTTCCTTTCTACTAATATTGTAAATATTTCTTGCTTAAATACAGAAATATTATTTTTTTATTTTAATAAGAAAGTTTTTTACGGTGGCCTGATGTTTCACGCTCCCCTTTCACACATACCACTGAATGGATTTTCATGAAACCTTACAGAATTATTACTATCGAATAAAACACATAAGCGGGAGCGGGCCATGCTTGGAGTTTCCCTGCGTGATCGAATCAGAAATGAGGAGATCCGCAGGAGAACCAAAGTGACCGACATAGCTCGCAGAATTGCTAAAATCAAGTGGCAGTGGGCGGGGCACATAGCTCGTAGAGACGATGGCCGTTGGAGCAGGAAAGTTCTCGAGTGGCGACCACGGGCTGGAGGACGTAGCGTGGGCAGGCCTCCTACTAGGTGGACTGACGATCTGGTAAAGGTCGCGGGAAGAGCCTGGATGCGGGCAGCGCAGGACCGTGCATTGTGGAAAACCTTGGAGGAGGCCTTTGTCTTGCAGTGGACGTCATTTGGCTGAAACGAACGAAACGAACGAAAACACATCCTAATAAAAATAATAAATGTCATGTACCTACCTAGTATTTTCTGCGATTTCAATGAAGCGAAGCCACGGGCATAGCTATAGTCTATAATAATTTCCCAACAACACATCCCCCCATAAAACCACTTATTACAGATCTATGGCGAGGGTAGTAACAAAATTACGGCTAATGTACACCTGGACAGTGTCCAAGACTGTCCAATAGGGGAGGTAGGGGTAATTGGCAACGATATATTGCGCAAGAAAATTATATTTTCGTGGCTGTGCGGTAACTGGCGTAGTAAGATTGTTTGAAGCATAAAGAGGTTCTATTTTTATTTCTAATCTGGATAATAGAAACAAATCAAAAAAGTTTTTATAATTGTTTGTCTACACTGGACCGTAAAGAAAAAGAGTCGGTTAGAAAATCATAAATATCTTCAAAAGTATCTGACCTAACTAAGGCCCGGTTAATAATATGCATAAAAATAATATCGGTGATGTGTTTGTAAAAATTAAACGTATTATATTTGTATTATGTAAATACACTTCCAAAACATTGTATTTACTCGTAAATAAGAGATTAACACAAAAATAGCAATGAAACATATACTACTTACTCTTTCACGCAAAAACTGCTGAACGGATTTTGATGAAACTTTACAGTATTATTGATTATAACCCAGAATAACATATAGGCTATAATTTATGACGATATGTGACAAACTAAATTTCACGCGGGTGAAACCGCGGGCAAAAGCTAGTTGTAATATAATTTAGCAACAAAAACTTACAGTGTAACTGAATTGAGCTATCAGACCGTAACACAAATAAACCATAACAGTCCAATATCGCTATCTACTAATAATATTTGAATTTCGTCTGTCGGTCGCAGCGAACAAACGACCTGCCATATTAACCATGAAATGAATGGTTAAATTTTATTAATGTGGCTGACATTCACACCGTCGCATTATAATAATTGTCATTTCATATTATTCGTCAGTGTATTGATAAGTACGTATACTAGGTTGGTAGGTTAGTTAATAGGTACTAAAATGTTTAAAATTCTAGTCTGTTATAATAGGTACATACATATAAATAAGGTTGATTATGCACTTAAAGTCATAATTTTAGCATTGCTTTAAATAGAGACTGATTTAAGCTAACTCAACTTTTGGTACTAATTTCACGCTCTAATTTTAAGAAATTGAAAATTTAAGAAGACTTTAGATTGTAATAGCGGCTATTGCTATAAATATTTTAGGAAAATAATTAGCTAGTGCATATTATTATGATACACATGGTGTCATAAAATAATGAAAAAAAGTTACTAAGACTAAGGAAACTAAGCAAATATAATTTTCAATTGAGCAAAAACGATAACGGTGTAAATTCTATCCATGTTTGAACATCGAAAAAACGCTTCAAACGCTGTCCCTTGAAGGAGTACAAAAAAACCACGACCGAAAATTAAATAATGAAAAAATATAGCCTTCTCTTCCCTTGTTCAGATGAAATTTGATTAAAAAATCACGATTATTACACGCGCCCCCATAAGGAATTTCACCAAGTTATATCTCAATCGCCAAACGAAATTGCGTACGATTTGCGACCTTATGTCAGTTTGATAGAGTGTTGTACACTTGAATATTCGGTGTAGAGATGAGTTGGTATTAATAAAACAGTCGATGCCTCCCTGCCCCTCCCCCCGCGTCTCCCCTTTCAATAATTTTTCATCGTTTTGATCCGTTCTTTGCGGTTACTCTTTCTACTTAAATTAACAAAGTTACAAATTAAAACGCGAACAAATATTGCTTTTAATATTCCGCTTTGATCGGTTCTGGATTGAGGGCCCACTTAGCGTTGATTGCGTTTAATAAATTTGTTATTAAAAATTTAAGGATATCAGCTGATTATGTTTGGAATGTTAAGCCCACTCTAAAAATGTTTTTAACTGTATATTTTTACAGTCAGAATAACAAAATTGTTTTGCCTTTGATGATTTTAAAATCAGAGTCAATAATGTTCTCAAAGTAATTTTGATAGATTTATTAATATGTAACTTATTTTCTAAGAAAGTTTCCTACGATAAAAAGTTTTGACCAAACGCATTAATTTCTCAATTAAAAAACATCTATTTCTCACCAAAAGCGTAATACATATACATAGAAGAAAATAGATCAAAAATGTCACAAAAACCATCGACTACCATCAAATTAACATTAATTTAGTTTTTAAACTACCCAGCTAATAATTATTCCCCTTTAGGCATGAAAAGGTTATAAACAAATAAACAATCAGACAAAGCTACTTTGACAAACTTTACTGTGACAGGCCTGAATTTTTTGAAGAAAATGGACCAAAATCTATCAAGATGATACTAAGAAGTGGGTGACCTCATTAACAAAATATATTTTTTTCTTTTTATATCCATTGTTTTTGTATTTTTATTGCTTGTCAAATAAATATTTTTTCATTTTTCTTTCTTTCAAAAAATGTCACAAAAACAACAAAAATCCTCAACTAGTTCTCAGTTCTCTAGTTTTTAAACTACCCATCAACCTTCCCTTTGATCTCTGATTACTAATGACAATCTCTCGAATCAATCCCGACTAATCTGCCCCCCTGCTTCGTTTGATGTCGAGTTTGACTCGCTATGGGGTGCATAGTGCATGAGACAATGGAAAATCATTGGGATTGGTAATTAGAGGATTTTTCATTGTTTCACGCTCGAAGTATAGTGCTTGTTTGAATTTGAATCTGTTATGATAAGGGTTGGTCAAATAATTTATTAGTTTTTCGTCCGCGTGGAAGAGTAACTTAGGTTTTTGACTTACTACGTATTGTTTATAATTTGGCCAGTGAACTCAGTATCTTTTAAACTTACTTGTAGTTATGGTAATCTGATGATTGTATAAACGATGCTTGCTTAAGTGAAGCAGTAAGTCGAACGCACAGCGTTAAATAGGCAGAGCTCTGTGTTTAGTTCATGTGTCACCCTGTGCGTCCACGGGCACTGTGAGACCTCATAGTAATGTTTGTGAATACTGGCGTAAGTTTCACAAATAAGTTCAGTTGCTTTTACCCGACTGTGCCTGAAGGAGGGTTATGTTTTTGTGAAAGTAACCAAAATCTATCCGTCCTCAGAAACTTTGACAGTAAGGCTGGGTTACACCATCTTTCTTCAACTATAACAAACGTTAAAAATCTGTCAAACTTCATACAAAAAGCACCGGTTATCGTTACAGTTACGGTTAAAGTTAGGTGATGCAACACAGCCCAAGAAAATAAGATTTGAGAAAAACCTACTGATTATAAAAATGCTCAATTAAAAACGTAACCACATCCTTTCCATGCCCCACAAACTAAAATGTAAAAACAAATCATGGATTCTGCAAACATCGCTCATGCATGCTCCTGCATATGCATGCATGCACCCCGATCGCGCGCTTTGATCTCACAAATGGTTCGTTATACTTGAGATTGAATTTGAAATCGTGATTTGAAATAATGGTAATTATTAGACAGGTTTTGTAATTTAAAAAAGACGGCATTAAAATTGGTTTATTCCGAAATTGGGCTTTTATGAAACTCCTTGGTATAAGTAAGAAGGGAGCTTCACATGTCAACAACTACACATGGACAGAATCCATGGGTCATCTGGAAGAAATCGCATCTTAGCAATAATATCGCCAACATTTTTCTGCATCAACTTGAGTTTTTTTAAAATTGAATCCTTATATTCATGGCCTAGAGATTGCCAATTGGTCAATATTTACCAATTTATTTCAATAGCTCCATAAAATATTTTATTAAAAAACAATATTACATAGATAATCTCTTCATTATGTTTTTTGATGTAGGTACACACACAAAGCAGCACAAGAACTGTAATTTGACTCTTTTACTAAAAGAGTCAAATTACCTCAACAGATTTTGACCCCAAAATTGCAGATACAGAGTTCAAAATCCAATAAATCCCTAATCATTTAGTAGTAGCTTGATGGGATGACTGTACACAAACAATTGTCAACCGCAATTACAATACGAAGCCTTAGTGGTCATTATGACAAACTTGTCTTGGCGAATAAAACATTTTCTCCATAGAAAGCGGTTGTAAAACCAACTGGCCGATGACTAACTCCACAAAACTGGACGTTTTTGGAGTTCCACGAAAGAATTAGAAAACCGTATTAGTTATTCTTATAATTTTCATAAGCAACAGACAAGTAGATGATTCTATGTGAGAATGCATTACTAGCTACGGGACTATTCCCACCTCTCGTAAGTGCCACTTGTGGTCTAAACTGGATAAATATTTTTGATTTTAATTTTGATTTCTTTCCCATCGCTTCAACTTCTATGTATCCAGGATCTACAACTTGACTTCAATGCTAGCTGTGGTTACGATTCGAATCTTAAGGGGCAAATCTAAGTGCATTTACTTGAATGCGTAGACGTTAAAGCATAATAATATACATTACGTAGCTATAGAATCATATTCTAAGTACTCGGACGAGCATCCATGTAAAGTTTTTAAAATTTTGGCATTGAGAATTTGCGTCTCAATTCCCAACTTAGAAAATTTATTTTTGAAGTTATTTAATAGTTGAAATTATAAAAGCGACTAACCACTCACTGATTAATCACGGAATCTCAGAAACTATGACACCTACAAACCTGAATTTGGCGGGTTGGTTCCTTATTTGTATAGGGCGTAGACATCAGCTAAGAACGGATTTTACTAAACTCCACCCCCGAGGCGGTAAAACGAGGGTTGGAACTTTTGGAAGTTTGTATGTTTCACGCGGGCGAAGCCGTGAGCAAAAGCTAGTTTAAATATTTGTTAAAACACCTACATAACAATCGTCATAGATTATAAGGCTTGTTACTTGATTTAATTGTTACAAAATAAAAATTTGTAAAAATCCTTTATCATCCGGTATACGGAACTCTCAACAATGAATGACAACTATAATTAATATGAGGCATACGGATCTCGGCTGTTAAACAAACGGCTATTCCACATGCTCTTTTGCTTACAATCTTGAATTTTGATACAGGTTTGATGTCCACTGTCTTCTTGCAAATGGCTGAGGGTTAGAGTACTTTCATAAGCGAAGCGATTTTTGGAAATTTTCTAGGGTGAAAATTTTACTAGCTGGATATTCTATTCAAAGGAAAATTTTAATTTGATTAGAATATCCAGCTATTAAAATTTTCGCCCTAGAAAATTTCCAAAAATCGCTTCGCTTATGAAAGTACTCTAACTATTTTTGAGGTCTTGAACTTGTAATACGAACTGTATGTAATGTAAACCCATGTTCGCAAATAAAAATGATTTGATTTGATTTTCATTTTATATTGAGGAAATCTTTTATTGTGCTTCTTCTTCCGATTATCCTAGTTGTTTTTAATAAGTAACAGAAAAATCCCATTTTTAGTTGTTTTATGTGTGCAGAGAGTGATTTTCGAAGTGTCAAATTTCAATAAACACACAAGACAATTTTTAATTTAAAAACAAACTAAGACCTAAGATAACTCAGAGTTTTACTTGATAATCTCAGCGTATTTACATTTTAGGTGAACGTAGACTAAAAATAGAAAGTTTGGATGTCTGGATGTTTGTTACTTTACGCAAAAACTACTGAACGGATTTTGATGAAACTTTACAGTAATATTTTTTTTAAACCAGAATAACATAATATAGGCTATAATTTATGACGATTTGTGACAAACTAAACTTCACGCGGGTGAAAGCTAGTATTATGTAAATCTACGTGAGTGACAGTTAGTTTGAAATTAATCTACAGCTCGGAATATTTTTTTACTGGCCTGAGAAAATCTCCAACGTCGAGCTATTGGAACGCTGCCACGAAATTCCGATCGACCAGCAGATCAAGCGCCGCAAGTGGAACTGGATTGGCCACACTCTCCGAAGGGACCCCGATCACATCCCCAAGCAGGCTCTGGATTGGAACCCCCAAGGAAAACGCAAACATGGTCGCCCCAAACAAACTTGGCGGCGCACTGTGGCAGACGAGGCGAAGAAGATCGGCAAGACTTGGAGCGAGATCAAACGCGAAGCTCAAGACCGAACGCGATGGAGGACTGTTGTGGACGGCCTCTGCCCCATCTAGGGGACATAGGACCTTAAGTCAAAGTAAGTTGGAATATTTTTATATTTTTTTATATACTTACATAATTATAATGTAATAAGGTAATATAGCCTCTACCTAATATATTCATTGTTTCACAAACGTATAAAGTCGTAGGCGGTAATTCCAATTGTTGAAGTCTTTATGAATTCTTACGAAACATCTTTCGTCGCGACTCACGTTCAGATGGTTGAGATAACGTTTATATTTCATTGCATCCTGTTTTTATTATAGTGTACGCCTAATTTGGAAATAAAAACAGCAAAGAACTTACTCGAAGGAAGGTATGAGCTATTCTCACCTCTCATTTCCACTGTTGTACCTAAAAGTCAAGTATAGCCAAGATCACAGCTTGGAAAACAATTAAACCCAACCAGTGAAGGTCAAGTTTGTCCTAGTGGAAAGTTTAAGATACCATGTCATGGGTCCAGATATTTAGAAACAAATAGGAGGAGTACGAAGCTGAGGATTGACTCCCCTTTAGTGCAAAGTGGATGATAGATTACGAAAAAAAAATATCAATAACTTTAAGGAAGAATAAGTACTAACTTACGTGAGCTGTAGGATTGAAGGAAGAAAGAACATCTTTGTGTTACTAGAACGACAATCGATTGAGATGTTTTTTAATGATTTGTAGGACTCAAACATCCCATAGTCACCATAACAACAATGTTAAGAGTTCTCCGTTGTTGTTAAAATTAATATTTAAAAAATGCTAATACTTCTATTCGAGACATTCAAATCGAGAAGATAATCGTCTCATCAACACATCGATTATAATATAAATCGGCGAATTTGAATAACCCCATTGCTAAGGGAATATGACGAACGCCATAAAAAGTAATAAAGGGGCTCATAAAGTCTGCAAACGCGTTGTCAATATAAAATGTCGTGTATAAAATATATTTTTCGAAGTGAGGAGACGGCCCCCGCAGTGCTGAAATGTGTTTCCGTAGGGTTTAAAAGTTTAGAAAGGGCGGGGAGTAGGTTTTAGGCTAGTTCTCAAAAGAAACTCAAAGCAGTTTTCAAATTAAGAAAGAAAGAGAGAAAGAATAATTTATTTGGTTCAAACACAGTTTAACACAATATCAGATATGTGACGGAATAAAATTTATTGAACGAAAATGGCACCTACTCAGCGTGTGTCATGCTGTACAGAACATGACGCTAGTATTCTCTAGGTACCATCTTGAAAAGATTTGCATTTGATATCGTTCCCTAATACGAGTCTTATTAGCTCACTAAGTAAATACTTAGTTGGAAAGATCATTTTCCACAGATTCAATCCTTGAATAAATCCTTGTTTTGTATATTGTCCTGAACTTTTAAGACAAATAGTGTTGCCTTGTTGTCTTTTTATTTTAATTTTATACTGATATGAAATGGTTGAATGAATGAATGAAGCGTTTGGTTAGCATGTCAAAGATTTGGTGTATTTTACATTTGACACAAAAATTAATTACAATAATTTCTATTAATTAATTAATACTAACTTAGTTTAAGCTTACATTGTTACTAACACTATATGGACCCTGGTTTGAAATAAACGTATTTTATTTTATTTTTATTTACTCATTGTACTAGTGTTAATACGACTTCTTGTATTGCCTATGAGCGCATTTATTTAACAAATCGTATTGAGTAACTTATAAGGCAAAAGTCAAGAAATATACTATAGAGGACTTACTATAGGTATTGGGGCTAGATAGCGCTGTGTGAAATTGTCCAAAGATATTAATTTATTTTATTTTTTTACTAATTTCGGATTTTCATTCTTTTTAATTTCATCCTCGTAAACGTCAGCATTTTATTTATGCCCTATCTAAACTTCCCAACTCTATATTCACAGCTGAGCGCAGGAAGAGGATATTGCAACGCGGCTATGGCTCAGCCATTCCATTTGTCACGCAAGACGTTTGATACCGAACGCACAAAGCCTTTGAGCGATACTGTGAGAGCCACTGAGAAATACTGAGAGCCACTGAGAGCTAGACGTGTGGTTTAGAAACACTGGCAACTGGAGGGTAGATGGAATAAGGATATTGTGGTCTGTCTTTAGATGGATAAAAAACACTAATACACCACACGAGAAAAGAAAAGAAAAGAAAAGAAAAGAAAAGAAAAGAAAGAAATGTACAAAAGAGACGACACAATTTGGAAGGTTTTATCGCCTAACCTATCTAATCTATCGGAAAGATAAAAATCATAAAAAGTCATAAAACTCATTTATTTTTGCAAGTGGGCTTTAAAAAGCATTTTACACGTTCCAGTATTAACCCTATCACTGCTTCAGGACAATAAATGGGCCAGTGCTGAGAAGAAGCAGCGCAAGAAACTCAGTCACTATTGATAGATAGAAAACTCTTTATTGTACACAACAGAAGAAAAGAAAAGGAAAGAAATGTACTCGTATACAAAAGATACGGCACAGTTCAGGTGGGCTTATCGCTATAAGGCAATCTCTTCCAGAAAACCTAAAAGATAATTGTAAGATACAAACACACTCGCAGTCATTTCTTTTATTATAGTATCAGCTCGATTTAAGCATGATTCAAACCAATAGGGTTGCTCATCATCATCATCATTTCAGCCACAGGACGTCCACTTGACTGGTGAACATAGGCCTCCTTTAATGATTTCAACATCAATGTTACTCAATCAAAATAAAAAATCTTTATTTGTGTAGACTAATTAAATTTGTACTTACAAATCGTCAAATGCTCATAAGGAGCCTATACATGACAATGTCTCTTTCTTTTTTTGCCCTACCAGCGCTTCGAGACCATCATTTGGCAAGTGCTGAGAAGAAGCGCCGCAACAAACTCAGTCACCACTGTCTGCCGGTTTAATGCTCGCAAATCTTTGTAGGATTAAAGTAATGCTACTTTATGCAGAAGAAG
The DNA here is from genome assembly GCF_004193835.3 of Ostrinia furnacalis. Lineage (NCBI taxonomy): Eukaryota > Metazoa > Arthropoda > Insecta > Lepidoptera > Crambidae > Ostrinia > Ostrinia furnacalis. The sequence continues at coordinate 42,291 of NW_021133543.1, read as the reverse complement.
GCAGGTTTTTTGACCGCAATCACACCTGATAAGTGTAAGTGCCTATTCACTTTCATTTCAGAAAAAGATATGCCTATTATAATAACAGATACGGATAATGTATTGTTAAGATATTTTTTTAGCGAAACATTTTCCTATTTCTTCAGTATGTTCCGTTGCGTATTATTCACACTTAGAGCTTCACAAAAAATAATATACGATCGGCGAACGACATCGAAAAATCCCCGAATTGTTTCTTACCATTATAAAATATGGGGGATGAATATAAATGCGCTCAAATATGGCAACACCAAGTCGTATTGGCTGAAATATGTTTACAATAACGTTCAGTCAAAGATATATGACCCACTTAGGGGATGAAAGAAGGGTTGAATAGTAGCTATCGTTTTGGTAATAAAAGATTGTGATCTAGTGTGTTTGCTTGTGTAATATTGTTGTTTGTACTTATTTTATCATTTATTAGACTAACTTAAACGTGATAGAGCCGTCTGGGCAGCGTGGGGTGTGTAGGTCAAATTCGTTTGTATCAGGTAATTTAGAAAGGCTCTTGTATGGCTAAAATGATGATGACCAGAGGAAAGTTTAGAGTAGTTTATGCTTTTTCTATGAATTAAAACAAATCTCTGACATAGCCGGACAGATTAGCAAGCTGAAGTGGCAATGGGCAGGGCACATAGTACGCAGAACTGACGGCCGATGGGGCAGCAAGGTTCTGGAGTGGAGGCCGCGCACAAGGTGGGCCGACGACATCATAAAGGTAGCAGCAAGGCGCTGGACGCCGGCCGCTGCCAACCGGGAAACATGGAAATTATTGGGGGAGGCCTATGTTCAGCAGTAGACGTCCCATGGCTGAGATGATGATGATGATGATAATGAAAACAAATCGCTGCCAATTACCGATCGCAATGCCATCCTGGACAAAAATTGAGACAAATTCAATGTCGTGGTCAGCGATGTGATTACGTAAACTTTACTTATGTATGTTGTTGTAACATAAGGCCATTTTGCAAAAAAAACTGTCACGTTTCACAAACCATTTTTTGCTTACCTATTTATTATGATGGTGCTGAATCAAAAATTAAAAGTAAGTTAGTATTAATGAGTTACAAATTGATTTCCCTGCCCTAAACAAACATTACACACAAAAGGAATGAAAGAACGATCAATGTGTGTAGATTGATTTACAAAACCCTCAAGCGAAATTCACATACACATACAGAATTATGATTTTATAGCAAATCCGGCGCTGATTCCACCCAAGCCAATAAGCGAAACAATACCCCCCCACCCCCCACTTATTAATTCGAAGTAATGCCGAATGTGTGCGAAAATCTTTTGTCGCTGTGAAAATGGAAAATTGGACTTAGTGGAAAGGTATTCGTATGTTGTGTATCTGCAAAATATTGTTTCTATCGAAAAAAGCGTGACATTAAATATGTATTGGTCAGTTTAATTACATGTCATTCGTGTTTTAATTATACAAAAACTTAGCTAACTGGTCTAGCTGTAATTTAATTTGGCAAGAAAAAATTAGTCATAATTTTTATTTACCATGTCAATGCTGTCTACATCACATATCGCAACTATATTAATAAGCTATGATAAAAATTGCAATAATTATGATGTTTTCAAAACAGATTTAGTTACTTTTTTTGTAGAGAAATCGATAGCAATTCAAAATATAATAAAACAAATCATTATCACCTACACCATTACTCTAAACCCCCAAAAAATACTCTAAAAAATCCACTTAGCCATTTCCTCTACCGCCCAATTTCCCTGCTTCCCGCTACACGCGCGTTAATAACCTTTTGTGAGCCACCCGCCGGGCGGAACACCCTGTAGAAATCTTCGCTGGATGGATGTTCTAATATTCAAATGGGATACGGAACTATTATTGTAGGAGCCACTGTCGATATGGACGGTGATGGAAAGGTCTTGATACTTGGTGTTTTAATAGGTCAGGTTGGGCGAATTGACCGATGGGCAATGTTCAGAAAGATTTGACCATGACACTCGGAACTTAATTGTATTGTGCCGAGGAAGTTTTGTGTTCAATAATATACACTATATGCAGATGATTAAGGTTGTTTGTAAATAAGATTGTTCTGGTTTTAATTTTATACTTTTGTAATGACATATAACGAATTTTAAAAGAAAATGTATTTTTTTCGTGAATTTAAATAAATGAAATGATTTCTTGAATACCGTGAAAACTAAGAAACACAAAAGTAGGACGTACAATTTAGACGCCATTATTGCTGGTATGTTATCTTCAGGAAATATTTGAATATTACAAGTCATATTAAATACAGGAACTTTGATCAAATGTGGCATATCAGAAGTAAAACCTTACATCCGACTTAACTCCAAACTCCAAACATTAATCAAGCCAAACCTCAACTTCTGCCTATCACCATCAAACAACAGAATCCGACTCGTTCTAACATGTCAGTTCGTTACTCGAGGCGGTAAAGTGTCAAGCGTCAAGACCGCTCGGTCGGCGTACAGACAACTTCTTTGCATACTTCCCGCGAACGTTGGAGTGTCAGTGCACGATACGTCACATATATTATATCGTCTGCCTACACATATTGCTGGGGTAAGGATGTTAGGAGTTGATATCGACATCTATTGCTTATTTTTGTTATAGATACAATTTTATTTATTACTAGCTGACCCGGCGAACTTTGTTCCGCCTTAATGGCAATAAATAAGCAGACTTTTATTTATTTCGAACGGGATAAAAAGTATCCTATGTCCTTCTCCTGGCTCTAAACTACCTCCCTGACAATTTTCAGCTAAATCGGTTCAGCCGTTCTTGAGTTATAAGTGGAGTAACTAACACGACTTTCTTTTATATACAGTGTGAGTCACGTTAAAGTGTACATATGAAAATAGATGAAACTAGACCTATTTTTATCGACAAAAAGAGGTCAAAATTTTTTTGAGTTTTTTTTTTAATTTTTCATACATTTTTTTTTCTTCCAATTACTTGTTGTAAAGAAAACGTAATAACTTTTAAACTAAGCGGTATATCCTGATAAAATAAAAACAGTAATAATGCAAAATAACAGGCGATACTAAGTTACAAGTTGTTGATTAAAGATACCCCTTCCCAGCAATTCCATAGCGCGGCTAGTATGTAATCGGAATAGGTTGTGTGATTCTTTCAGACAGTGCATTTTCGCATGTCGCGTGCGCTATGGAAACCGCTGGGAAAGGGTATCTTTGTTCAACAATTACGTCGAAACTAATAGACGTAGACTAAAAAATTTACATTCGTTTTGTAGAATAGCTCAAATACTAAAAATACAATGCAAATAAAACATACCTTAACGACCTGGTTTTTCTTGTGTTGGAAAATAACTGAAAAATTAGTGAAAAAAGTCATATTTTTTTCTAATTAAATCCATTCTAACTCCTTTAAAATGTATCAAGGTTGTGTTTATTTTTTACTTCTATTAATAGATAATTTTATTGGCTATCGCATGATATAAAATATTTGCTTGTTAATGTTATGCTACCCACGCTTTCACTTGTTTTTGAAAGTAGAGGTGAAAACGAAAAAATAAAAACTGAAATCCTTGTAATTTTGCAATAAATGGGTAAAGCCCAAATTTGAAGTATTTTTATCGATAAAATTGTCCCTAGATTTCGCCCTTAAAGTTTGATCACTACATGCCCGGACACACTGTATAGATGAGTAAGGTATGTGACTGGTACATTTAAGATAGACTGAAGAACAAAACACAATCTATGCGTTATTGAGTTACTACATATGACAGATCTATACTTGGGACTTGGGATTCATTCAGGTGGACAGGTCATTCGGTGGAAAACCAAAGTATTTAATGGTCATAGCAAGCTCAATCTTTTACCTAACTACGAGTATTACTGGTATTACCTTGTCTCAGTGAGCAAAAATTACCTCATGAAAGTGGCAGTGGGCCGGTCGTATCTAACGGGGAACCGACCAAATCTGGGATAATTAATGGAAACCACATCTTGCAAAATTATTTGACGACTTAAGGTTCAGCAAGATAGCTGACAGTAGCTGGACGTGAAATAATTAATTAAATAAATAAATATCCTTAGACATTTTACTGTGCGCTTCTAGTCCCAAACTATGCAAAGCTTGTACTATGGGTACTGGACAACGGATATAAACATACATACATAAACGGATATAACACTTAAATACTTTTTTTTTTTTTTGTAAAAACATACTTATTATATATAGAAAACACCCAGTCCAATACAAACAAATATGTTCATGCACACAAATGTTTGTACTGTGCGGGAATCAAACCCGCTACCTCCGGAATAGTAGTGAAAGATCGTGGACTGCAATAAAATGACTCTATCATCTGTGCATCCAAATACTTCTTGACCAATAAGTTCGATAAAATAGCTAGAACTTAATCCATCGACACCAACCCACCACTAGCGCGCGAGATACATCAGCTCACTTCATTTATTTGTTCGCCGTATCTTTTGTTTGCTATATTTTTGACAAGTACAAAGCTGAATCTGCGCTTGTCATATGTTTGACAGACGGGTGGGGGTGGCTAAGTTGTTATTAAGTACTGCACTTGAGGCTATAAGGGGGAGGGGGGGCAATTATTTCGTATCGGGAGGATGATGGTGGTTCGACTTTGTATTTGAATGATTGTCTAGGCAAAGTTTTGTCTGCTTGTGTAGGATAGACAGAGATTGTCAACTGTAGAACTAAGAAAGTGTTGCAATTGCGTTGCATTTTTTACAAGATTACTGGAACAATTGGTCAGTTGAACAGTGCCTCTAGCACGACAAACTTTCGACTTCGAATCGTTTGCGTATTTGCCATCAAAAGATTTAGTATGAAAACTTAAACAGAGCTCCTCTGAAAGTGCTGTAAAATGAACGCAGTATGAGAAATGGTAGAAACAAACTAATTTTGACAGTAAAAATTGTCACGTTATCTTTGAATGCGAACGCTGAATATCGAATTTTAGACGACGAAAGACGAAAGTTGTTCATGCTAGAGGTCCTGGTAATAGACCGTGGCTACCATTTCAAGTAATCCCTAAAACATCTTTAAATCTTTTTTTTCTTCTTCTTTTGAGTCTCTTTTTATTGGACGTCAAGCTGTAGTTCTGACTACACAGGAGTTGCAGCGGTGGGAACAAGAGGTGGGAATAGTTCAGTTCAGTTTTTTCTAATGAGGGTTGAATCAACTAAGATGACACCTTGATGGCTCCATTGGGCGGACTAAAGTCTACCTACAATGTCCTATCTGAAATGACCTGGTACAAATAATCTACGATGTCGTAACCAGACATAAGTGTTCCTGTTCGTTCGTTCGTTCGTTCGTTTCAGCCAAATGACGTCCACTGCTGGACAAAGGCCTCCTCCAAGGTTTTCCACAATGCACGACCCTGCGCTGCCCGCATCCATGCTATTCCCGCGACCTTTACCAGATCATCGGTCCACCTAGTGTTCCTGTACTTTAGTTAAATGATTAAAGAGATTTTAATCCATAAACAGTTTTCAGCAGTCAATAGTTTGTCTTATCTCCACAGTTCAGTTAAACAAGGCAAGGTATAATAAGACACTTGTATAAGTATTAATATCGAAACTTGAACTGAGAATAATTAAGGGAGCTGAAAATGTATTATGTGACACCCCTTCGATATGATGCTTTTAGTTGCCGTTTGAATGGTCGGTGTTATGCAATAAATAATTATGATAGTTTACTTTTTAGCGGTTTTTTTGACTTGTTAAATTGTTTGATTATAGTGGCAATTTTGTCTATAAAAGCTTTATTACGATATACTATAGAGTTCAAACAATAACATTACTGTCATAGTAAATTAATAATAGAGGAAGATTTAATGAAGGCTATTGACAACGCCGCTCTTGTAGCGGAGTTTAGAGCTGACACTGTGTAGGTTTTTTGTCAACACGACAAAAAGAAGAAGATAGTGAATTAATAACGAAATTATTATTTTACATTTTAAGCTAAATTTCTAAGGAGTATTTTTTGAGTCAGTTTTTTTTTCTTTATTAGAAAATAACTCTTCTTCATTTTTGTTGGTAAACCACTCCTAAGCATAAAGTACAATATTATTATTGTAATATTCGTCTTAGCTTATTTCATGGGAATAATATTATTTGTAGTGGGTGAATTACTAATACTTACTCGTTATAAAAAAGCTGTTATTTCATTGTGCATTTCCCTCGATCTTTGATAGTTTTAGAGTTTTCATCGCAGCGAAAATTATAAGGCATTTGACAAACTTCAACGCTAATAAAAACTATATGTTAACGATTCAGCATCCTTTATTTTTAGCAATATAGTCTGCAGGTCTGAAATACAGGAAATTCCTAGTTTAGGCTCCAGTCCTCTCCAATATTATGTGTTTAACTTACTTACCTCATTTTAAACATAACAATTGTCAACTTTCATTGTGTTATGTAATCACTAGAGTGAACATGTAATTTTGTGGTGGAAATAAAGAATATTATTTAAATTATTTATTATTTTCCAAGCACCCACTTATCTTGGCTGGCTCCCTCCCGTTCAAAACCGTCCAAAGGCTGACGCCTCCGGAGTAATGTGATTAATTTTCGACTGGCTCAAAATGCTCTAATTAAAACTAGTGTAAGTGGCGCGCGCGATAAGAGAAGTGTTGAGTGTATCGGCTTACCGTGCGCGGTGTACGGACGATTCTGCTGCGAGTTTTGTGGGGGAAAATGGCCGAAATACCTACTCATCATTCTTAGCAGAGAACTAAAATAAAAATCCTTGGAAATTTTACGCCTCTAGTCCCATACTAAGTAAAGCTTGTACTATGGGTATAAAACACACACCTAAATACTTTTTTTTGTAAATACGTACATATTATACATTGAAAACACCCAGTCCAATACAAACAAATATGGACAGCACATCAGGTTATACATTTTTGTTGCAATATCACACCTATTACAACTAATTAAGATACCGCAGTGTTTAGGTTGATGTACTGTCGTCTGTACACGTACACACAAATGTTTGTACTGAGCGGGAATCGAAACCGTGACCTCTCGGCATATTTTTGAACCACTACATCAAACGGCTGACTGAGACTGAGAATCTTGTTAAGACTAACGACAGTAGTCAGTAGGTTTATGTTGCATGCTGATAAATGAAAAATACTTAGTAAGGTGAGTAGAAATAGTCACCAGTCCTTTTAATCACTAACATGAAATATTATATTAGATGCAGTTTAATAAATGCTGAATTCAGGATTCCACCAAAAACATTTTCTTTTTAATGTGAAAACGTTATCCAATCTCATGTAGAGCTAATTGGAACACTTCTAAATCTACACGCCCTATCTCTAAACACCTTAGTTAAAATATAGGTACCATGGCCGTTTCGTTGTCATCACATGGGTATAAGGTAAAGACTGCATTCACACTTCATTACGTTTCTGTTATACTATAAAGCTGAGTTGCACCACCAAACTTTGATCATAAATAACGATAACCGGTGTTTTTGTCTGGAATTTGACAGATTTTTGAGGTTTATCAAAGTTAAAGTAAGATGGTGCAACCCAGCTTAAGTAATTAAGCTAGTAACGCAACGAGTGTGTGAGTTGAAAATAACTATTTTACCTATCATTGAATTGATTATCATTGAATATCTTCAAGAACATTTAATAAGCTCACACTGAAATACCGCACCCTAATTCCCCGAACGCCCCACCCGCTTCAAGTATCATCCTTAGTAGGTATATCAAGAAACTGACTTTGACGCGAAATTAGAGACTTACACACACAGTTTTGCGTTCAACTTAACTTTTAACGTATTATTATGTACAGAGTTAATTTAACCACTAATAGCTGAGCTCTGAGCGGCGGTATTCGATATTGCGATGTATTGTGGGTTTAAGTTCTGTGTGAGCGAGATAAATAATAATTTGAACACGCTTTAAGGCTGAAGTGGAGATAAGTAATTTGGATTTGTTATGAACTAGTGTTTTCATGCGACTCTCTGTGTGTTTATTAGAAAAGAACTTCTAAAAAGGTCATGTCACTTGAAGAAATAGATGTAGGGTGAGCTTATCTAACTTCGTGATAAATGCATTTGATATTAGCCCTCAAAGAAATATCACAGAATTAAGTGAGTCACAGAATTTGAATTTGAAGTAATAAGCTGGCCGTAACTGTCATAAAATAGATGACAATGTTAGGAAACCTGAACGGGAAACATGTTACGACAAACGTAGTTAAGTTGATGTCCAATGATCAATGATGATAATTCAAGAAAGTAGCTAAAAGTATATGAATATTAATACAGCCGAAAAGGCAGGTCTAGCAGTCAATTGCTGCCAGTTGATCATCATGATATTACTGATGATTCATAAAAAGTAGGACATAATTTTTAATAAGTTTGGCTACTCTAAATTCAAGACCAAACTTTATAAAATAAGGTCATAATATTAATATGTTCCGCATGAACTGTCTGTGTATTTTTTAAGTTATGAAGCATCTTCACGAATAGTTTAATACATTTTTGTAATTACTCTCCCAATTCCTTCAGACTGATCCCATTTTAAACTACAAAATATGGGAAATTCTTCGTTATCTCTTACCAAGTCAAGCTCAGTCGCGTTCCTAACAAAGTTATCGCGACCGACGACACACGACACAGAAATAATTCATCGAACGAATACATAAATCAAACGCAATACACACTTCCAAACTATCTCAGTCTACCCTCAGTGTGGCTACAACGGAAAACCAACCTTGACGGTTTGGGATAAGGTCGATTGGAGATGGAGGTGAGAGTTTTAGGAGTGCAAACGTACGTTGGTGGATTCCAAATTCAAATTGCCGCCTATCGCAACCCGGTGATTGGTCAGGGCGCGCGTGGCTACGATATAAATAGTGCGGTTTGAGCTGGAGCTAAGTTAGTGTGGAGAAGGACCGAAAGTGGACCATGTCTTAAAAAGATTTTGATTTCGTACGATATGAAGTAGTAATTAGATGGTAGTCCACACTCCACGCCAAAAAATAAACAAAAATTTGGCCATGTCGTGTAGCACAGCCTGATCTCACACTTTATCAACATTTGCTTAGAAGTATTTTTGAGCAATCATGAAGATCCTGCAATGTCTAAACCAAAATTACTTAATGTTTTTATTTAGCATAATTATACATACTTTCTGGGAATCGAGTCTCTCATACTGGTGCAGTATGAGAGCATGCAAATATGTTGAATTAAAACAATACCTAATCGGAATAAATTCAAATCACTTCCGTTATTATTACAATCAATGTTCAAAAAGACTCTGTTCCACTTTTGTCCCATTGATTTTCCCCGTTTAGATGTTACAACTTTTAACGTTTAAAAACAACATATCAATAAAGTTTACCAAAAATGGCCACTTTTTAAGGAAAATGTTACCGAAACAAGCCTTCTCCACACTACGCTTACACAGGCTGTGAAATATGCAGAAGGTTTGACGCGTGGAGCGGATAGCGCTCGCGTCGCTAGCGTCGCCGCAACGCACACCGTCGCTTTGTTTGTACTATACGAAGATAGGATTTGGGCCTAAGGCTGTCTAGGCTATAGTTTTAACACTTTCAAAACTTAAAAAAATTGCAAAGTAAACAAAAGATTTTGTTCCACTTTGGTCCTTATAATTTATCCTGTTTAGATGTAATGTTGCCACTTTTTAACGTTTAAAAAAGCAATAAATCCTTAGCAAAATCTTACCAAAAATATCTAATTTATAAAGAAATTGTTACCAAAAGAAGCCTTCTCCACACTACGCTTGCACAGGCTGTGAAATATGCAGAAGGTTTGACGCGTGGAGCGGATAGCGCTCGCGTCGCTAGCGTCGCCGCAACGCGCTCCGTTGCTTTGTTTGTACTATACTAAGATAGGATTTGGGCCTATAGTAGGATAGCACTTAGGCTGCCTTTAAGAGCGAAACCTATGTAGATACCTACTAGAAGTTTCCGTGTTTTTGAGTTGAAAAGTTTACTTTTGTTACAGTAACATAGTTTGGGTTTCAGCCTAGATAGTAGATACAGTAACATAGTTTAGGCTTGAACTAGAATGACCGATAGGGCTTAAATCTAGCATTCAGCATGGTCATCGATAGGTAATATAGGCCTTGCATGATGATAATTTATGTTGGTGATACATATTGATCTATTATTTTAATTAAAAGGTCTTTTGCATTTTCATTAAAGTGTTTTCCAAAAACTTAGGTTCTTATGTATGGACAATTTTTTTTTTTTTTCATTAATAAAGTGTACTTTTATTAAGTACATTCATACAATTTAATCAAAACCGTTTTGCCTTATTCATAAATTAGTCAGTGTAAATTTAAATTAGTGTCAATATTGTCAAAAATAAGAAAAAAACTGATTCTGATTTTGAAAATAATAACTTAAATTCTGACTTTGAAAAGGACACGAACAAAATATTTTCGAAAATAAACATAAAAGTGAATGACTAAAAAATACTAGTACCAACATTAGCCTCATTGGGTAACTAAGCAGTAACAAAGCCTAGCCAAATCTGTTGCAAATTAGCTAATACCGCCCGCGTATATTGAAACGATGACATATGACGTCATAAATCCGTCGGTGACGGACGCTGCGCCTTTGTGTTGAGCTGATAGTACATAAGTAGACGTAATGCCGTTTCTATCACTCTTTGCAGTATTGTCTGCTTGAATGTGTGGGTTATAACAAATACTGGTAACCTATTTTTGAGATATAAACGTTTGAATGTGCTAATTAAAAGAACAGAATTATTATCTTTTTACGAGTCTGAGGTTCTGTTTTTGTAATTGTGAATGTTTATTGACAAAATAAGGGGTTAAAAAACTGTTGATGTAATGGTGGATTACCATTACGTTTGTATTACCAAGGAAGCACCACAGTACACATAAATAAATGTAAGTAAGTATGTGTAAATAACACATCTCCAGTTTTTGTCTTGTGGTGGCAGAGTTGACGCTACCATATTTTAAACTTAGGGCTGATTTTTCAATCGTCGGATAACTTTAACTGTAAAATGTCTGGCACATAGACAGTTTCAGTTTGGGAAATAAGTCAAAATGAGAAGTTTAATCTTCAGTTACAAGATATCAGTCGATTGAAAAATCAGCCCCTGCTGGGATAACATAAGGTTTAACACCAACGAGAAATGTATGTTAAAGGGTTAAAGTGATACATTAGTTCTCATTATTGGGCTAATTGGGAACATAACCCGGTCTCTATTTGCCCAATAAGCAGAATCTTCCAGTGACTTGGCCCACTTTTAGCTTGATCCACAGGCCAAGTGGCTGGTTTGAATTTTTAAATTGTTTTTCTTCTAGTGACTGGGTCCACCATGATATCCAAATTCCATATTATATTCCTACAACTATATGTATATCTACGAAATGATATCATCCCAACACACTCCCCTTGACAGATCTAGCTCCACTAATGATCCATTTGACAGCTCGCGTCCATCGGGCACCCCCATTAATCATAACACTAACATCCTGTGCAACATTATCAATAAGCCATCATCGAACGCCATTGTTCTGGGTTAGTAACCGAATGATTGTGTCTATGTCTAGGCAAATATATTTTGAGTTATAGCACAGAATAATAATAAGTACTACGTACAGAAGTTTTACTTCGCCAAGGTATTTAAAAAAATGTATGCTCAATGTCATTAACAATATGGTGTAATTTAGCCTGTCTCAAGAGTCAAGCACCATTTTGTTGACAAACGTCAGTGATCGGCACTGCGCCTAAGCTATAGGGCTGACTTCGGTAAAATGATGTGACGTGAGGTGCCAAACTGCGGAAAATGGCGGAGGAAATACATGATTTAGCATGAATTATCATGAATAATATTAACTATTTATTTACCTCTCAGTGTCATGAGGCAACTTAAAAAAGTACATTCTGTGTTTTTATTATTATGTAGGCAGTTAAATACTGCACAGTATTTAGTACACCATTTTCTTTAATTTCTTCCATCAAACACAAGATTACGCGTGCGTGAGTCAATGTTCGCTCGTATGTGAGGCCTTGTCGAATAGTATCCTGTAGGTGGGCCATCGTGTGTGTTTTGTTTTCGATGTAAACTCGCGGAGATGCACAGGCCTGGTTATAGTTACAGTCAGCGTCATAGTTCGTGACACCCCAATTGACCAAAATGTTGACAACACAACCTTATTCGAATTGTAACAAAGACGTGTTGCGAATTTTTTGGCTACACTTTGGGTGTCACGAATTATTTGACACTGACTGTACTATCTAGACCTAATACATGAGCTTGTAATTCATCATCATCATCGTCTCAGCGGACGTCCACTGCTGAACATAGGCCTCTCCCATTGCTTTTCATGCTGCCCATGAACTTGTAATTGTAACCTATGATTTCCACAGAAAACTTATTTATTACTAGATGACCTGGCGAACTTCGTATCGCCTATGTTTATCATAAATAATGTAGGATTTGGTAAAAGATTTTTTGAAAACAAACATACTACTCTTTGTTATTTGTGTAGATCATTAATTTAACGTCGTTGTAATAATCTACTTGACAGTAGTAAACTAAATTAAAGAAATTAATTTTTGTTTGTTCCAGGTAATTTCAGGAGTACCAATAAATATGTATTATGAATATCAACATTAAATTGAGTAATTGTAGAAACATTCAACGTAAACTTGTGAAAATAAGTCAACGGATATACAGGGTGTCCCAAAAACAATGGATAACCCTGTAACCATCGATAGGCCTCGCCATGATCTCCCTAACGTCCATTTTTGACCCCAGTAAAAATATCACCGTTTTCAAGATTTTTAAGTTTAAGTGCATTTTTTGAAAATTGCCACCTGCGATTACTTTTTCTCATTCTGGGAGTGGGTAGTCAATGCGAAAAAACACTCAACGGTTGGAATGTGCAGGTGTCAAAATGTCCATACGGACCGGTTGTTATTGTGGCAGAAAGTATGAACGTCAAAAGGTCCCAGTGCCAAAATGTACATTGTTACCATGGTTACAATGGTTTAGTGACAAATGGTACACATCACAAAATACAAGTACAACAAAAGGTGTTATAGTTAAAATGATCAACTGATATATTGTGCTTATGAATAAATTAATAAAANCGCAACGCGCTCCGTCGCTTTGTTTGTACTATACGAAGATAGGATTTGGGCCTATAGCACAGAATAAGTAATAGTACCTATAGCTAGGATAGCACTTAGGCTGCCTTTAAGAGCGAAACCTATGTAGATACCTATGAAGTTTCCGTGTTTTTGAGTTGAAAAGTTTACTTTTGTTACAGTAACATAGTTTGGGTTTCAGCCTAGAAAGTAGATACAGTAACAGTTTAGGCTTGAACTAGAATGATGGATAGGCATTTGGCCTAGGCTTTCTTGATATACGTAGGTAAACAGGCCTTGGTATGGATGACATGATCATGATGTTTGTTAGTGAAATTGATCATAAAAGATCTTTGGATTTTTTTTTAATTTCTTAGTGAATAAAATCGCCTCTCAAACTAAATTTTAAACAATTTGAAGATGTTTATTTAATTTTTATTTTGCATTTTCATTTGTGTTTTCCGAAAACTTCGGTTCTTATGTATGGACAGATCTTTTTTTTTTCCTACTATTCACATCAAGTGAATAGTTTATTTCATTCATCCAATTCGACCATAACCCGTTTTTCCTTATTTATAAATTAGTCAGTGTTAATATAAGTAAATTAGTTTCAATCAGGTCACAAAATATGAAAAAAAAATGCGATCTTGAAAATTTTAATTTCGACTTTGAAACGGACACGAACAAAATATTTTTAAAAATAAGCATTAATGTGAATGACTAAAAAATACTAGTACCAACATTAGCCTCATTGGGTAACTAAGCAGTAACAAAGCGTAGCCAAATCTGTTGCAAATTAGCTAATACCGACCGCGTATATTGAAACGGTGACATATGACGTCATAAATCCGTCGGTGACGGACGCTGCGCCTTTGTGTTGAGTTGATAGTACATAAGTAGACGTAATGCCGTTTCTATCACTCTTTGCAGTATTGTCTGCTTGAATGTGTGGGTTATAACAATACTGGTAACCTATTTCTAAATATATATTATAACTCAAAGGTGACTGACTGACTGACTGTCATAGTGATCTATCCTATCAACGCACAGTCTAAACAACTGGACGGATCGGGCTGAAGTTTGGCTTGCAGGTAGATGTTATGACGTAAGCATCCGCTAAGAAAGAATTTTACGAAACTCCACCCCTAAGGGGGTAAAACGGGATCTTGCTTACGAATTCAAGGGCGGCCGCTAGTTTGAGATATAAACGTTTGAAATTTGCTAATTAAAAGAATAGAATTATTTTCTTTTTACGAGTCTGAGTGTGAATGTTTATTGACAAAATAAGGGGTTAAAAAAACTGTTGATGTAATGGTGGAATACCGTTATGTTTGTATTGCCAATGAAGCACCACAATACACATAAATAAATGTTAGTATAAAGTAACACATCTCCAGTTTTTGTCTTGTGGTGGCAGAGTTGACGCTACCATGTTTTAAACTTAGGGCTGATTTTTCAATCGTCGGATAACTTTAACTGTAAAATGTCTGGGACATAGACAGTTTCAGTTTGGGAAATATGTCAAAATGAGAAGTTTAATCTTTAGTTATAAGATATCAGACGATTGAAAAATCAGCCCCTGCTGGGATAACATAAGGTTTAACACCAACGAGAAATGTATGTTAAAGGGTTAAACTGATACATTAGTTCTCATTATTGGGCTAATTGGGAACATAACCCGGTCTCTATTTGCCCAATGAGCTGAATCTTCCAGTGACTTGGCCCACCATGATATCCAAATTCCATATTATATTCCTACAACTACTCATACATCTACGAAATGACATCATCCCAACACACTCCCCTTTGACAGATCTAGCTCCACTAATGATCCATTTGACAGCTCGCGTCCATCGGGCACCCCCATTAATCATAACACTAACATCCTGTGCAACATTATCAATAAGCCATCGTCGATCGCCATTGTTCTGGGTTAGTAGCCGAATGATTGTGTCTATGTCTAGGAAAATATATTTTGAGTTATAGCACAGAATAATAATAAGTACTACGTACAGAAGTTTTACTTCGCCAAGGTATTTAAAAAAATGTATGCTCAATGTCATTAACAATATGGTGTAATTTAGCCTGTCTCAAGAGTCNACTACCCAGTCCCAGGATGCTTTTTCTCATGCCATTTCTACAAATGAGGATACTTTTCAATCTAGTTTTTTTCCTTATCACCAGGGATAGTTGGCCTATCAAAAGAAAAGATCAAAGTTCAACAAACTAGTTTGAAAGTATGAAAATTTTAAGAAATTGCAGAAGAGAAGGAAAAATTAATTCATTGTCTTGCACTTTTGATCAGCCATCGTGTAAAAACAATGTAGGAAGACCATCGTGCCCATTACCTTAAAAACTTCCTTGGTTAATTGAGATTCTAAAAAGGTATCACAAGCCTATGTATTCTGTATTATTTTTATCTTATGGCTACTTGAATAGCAACTAGTATGAAAACTGCAAAAATGAGTTTTTCTCGTAATAGTTAAACTAGGACTGCATAGTGGCATTAAATACAAATGGATAATTTTTAGCGAAGGAATTTAAATAAAACAACATTTTATCATCATCATCATCATAATTTCAGCCATAGGACGTCCACTGCTGAACACAGGCCTGTACCCCATGATTTTCATAATGACCGCTTGGTAGCGGCCTGCATCCAGCACCTTCCTGCTTACCTTTATGAGGTCGTCGGTCCACTTTGTAGGTGGACGTCCTACGATGCGCTTTCCGGTACGTAGCCTCCACTTGAACCCTGTTGCCCCATTGGCCGTCCGTTCTGCGTTTTTGTGATTACTTAATCTTTGTTTTACACCTTATAAATGTGCCTATAGACAGATGCCCGTGATGATACACGGCTCGGAAACGTGGAATTTTTGCACAGCGTGCTATGGAAGGGGCTATGCTCGGGTTTTTTTACGAAACCATATCAGAAATTAGGAGACCTGTAAACGAACTAAAGTCGCTGACATAGCCCGACGGATCAGCAAGCTGAAGTGGCAAAGGGCAAGGCACAGTAGTTCGCAGAACTGAGGCAGCAGGGTTCAAGTGGAGGCCACGTACCGGAGAGCGCAACGTAGGACGTCCACCTACAAAGTGGACCGACGACCTCATAAAGATAAGCAGGAAGGTGATGTATGCAGGCCGCTACCAAGCGGTCATTATGAAAATCATTGGGGTACAGGCCTGTGTTCAGCAGTGGACGTCCTATGGCTGAAATGATGATGATGATGATGATAAAATGTTGCTTTATTTAAATTCCTACGCTAAAAATTATCCATTTGTATTTAATTTAATGCCACTATGCAGTCCTAGTTTAACTATTACGAGAAAAACTCATTTTTGCAGTTTTCATACTAGTTGCTATTCAAGTAGCCATAAGATAAAAATAATACAGAATACATAGGCTTGTGATACCTTTTTAGAATCTCAATTAACCAAGAAAGTTTGTAAGGTAATGGGCACGATGGTCTTCCTACATTTTTTTTACACGATGGCTGATCAAAAGTGCAAGACAATGAATTAATTTTTCCTTCTCTTCTGCAATTTCTTAAAATTTTCATACTTTCAAACTAGTTTGTTGAACTTTGATCTTTTTTTTTGATAGGCCAACTATCCCTGGTGATAAGGAAAAAAACTAGATTGAAAAGTATCCTCATTTGTAGAAATGGCATGAGAAAAAGTAATCGCAGGTGGCAATTTTCAAAAAATGCACTTAAACTTAAAAATCTTGAAAACGGTGATATTTTTACTGGGGTCAAAAATGGACGTTAGGGAGATCATGGCGAGGCCTATCGATGGTTACAGGGTTATCCATTGTTTTTGGGACACCCTGTATGGCTTAAAAACAAGTCGTAAATTAATAATAAACATCTCACGAGCTTTTGAAAACAAGCGATTGTTTTTGTCACCAAATTTTTAACAATGATAAGTAGTATTCTTTCAACAAATTGGTAACAATAAGTAGTATTCTCTCTTCAACTCATTGGAAAATCAATAAGTCTTTACCTGTAATTAAGCCAAAAAATTAGATCACAACAAGGACCAAAACAAACGGCCAAAACGTCCCGGCACATCCGACATCACCTGTTCATACAATCCGATAATAACACAAGATTATTATTAGACATGAATTATAGTTGCAATTAGACGAGGGAAATGGCGTCGGGCGTACAAAGCGGCAGACAGCCGGCGAATAAATCAATCACGCGCAACACTGAGCGGATCCAGTGGACAGTGTGGAACAAAGCCTTTTGGCTTCTTTCGGTCAGCTAGAGTTATGTATGGAGTATTGACGCGCATCTTTCTTTATTATCTGCCTTGAATGAGACGACATGAAGGTCAAAAGCCTTGATAATCAAATTAGAAAATGCACTAGTAAGAAAACAAAAAAAATGTGGGAAAAACATTCTGACTGAAAAAGATAATATCATTCGATGATGGGCAATAGAATTTTATATACAGTGAACCTCCGGTAATCCAGGCCCTAGATAATACCTGTAATCCTACATGCTTTTTTTGTTGATTTTTTAAATAAGTTTCGGAAAATTGTTTTCTTTGATTTGTGATTCGTCGGATTACAAAGTAGGTACTCTATAGTCCGACAAATTCGATAATGCGACACCACCTTGCAAAACCTTTGTCGGATTACCGAGGGTCCATTGTAAATTGAACTTAGTGGACAGTAGTTAGTCATACAGGGAATTGAGAAAGTTAAAAATACTTTTTTGGTGTTTTTAGGAATAACTTTTGAAAAAGGTACGCTAAAATGAAGGTACGTATTCAAATTGCTTAAATCAATAGGCTAAAATTTAATCTTAACCACAATTATTTGTTTTATTACTTCAATTATTAAACTTGCCAATTTTCCGATGGCATCAAGGAAATTGCCATAACGATAAATACTAAAACCACACCAATTTGAACCCATAAAAAGGGGGAAGTTTTAATCAAGAGCTGACACGGCCCAAACGACCGCAAATTAAACAATTCGAACTTTCAATATCCTTCATAACCCTAAAAAGCGAATGGCGGGCAAAAACGGCCCTCCGTAATAGGATTGACAAGAATCCGGACGACCAATAAAAGATGGGGGCCGATCCCATAAAACTATAAGCAGGAAATATGTCTCGAGGAAAATTTCTCTGCCATAACCGTGACCATTCGACGAAACCCCAAATGTCATACCAATGAATTCATGTCTGCCGTTTTTTTGGTCGGTTTATCGCATTTCTTTATTACGGTCGGCCGTTTTTGGCTGGGATGTCCGGGTATGTATTTTTATAGCTGCATTTTGGGGTTGACAGCGGTGCTATCGCGAATAATTTGTTTATAGCCTTCATATTGGTTTCGGGACTCCACGTCTTTAATAAAATCTTTTTATTCTCTAATAATAGAGCCTTTATGTTTGGAGACAGGTTCTTGTTTTGTTTTATTGATATTGTATCCGGGACGTTATGTAATCATAAAATATCTTTAGGAGTAGGTTTTTCACAACCAGTTTCATTTCCCTTTTCACAATATTTAAAACCACAAGAACCTGCACGTTACAACGTAAAACACCTNACACACTTAAACTACATATCAATACTTGACAGAAACACAGTGCTAAATGTAACCAACAGACCCGATCCAGTCACAACACGACTAATAATTAACGGCAATAACATTAATCAGTAATCCGGCTGAAAACCGAATCAATCACACCTCCCAATTACAAATTCCGACTCATAAAAGGCACGTCACACGAGCAAATCCCGCAAACGGTATCAACACGCCGCGCTATGATTCAATAACCACCTTCCCTATGCGTCAATTTATCACGGATTCAATGAAGGCGAAACTATATTTCATAGGAGAACAACCTGACATTGGATTTGATGCCAAACGTCAGGAGAGATTAAAGTCGAAATTGGTCAGCTACAAACCAAACTTTGTAGCCTCGGTCGCAAAGACCACGTTCGAAATTGGAAGGGTTGGCGCTTATGACGTTGCAGATGCTGATTGGCTGTTGCATATTGACGTCACTTAAAAGGGAGCCAGCAGCCGAATGCAAAATGGTTGAACCATGGATTTGGCATATGTTATAGGGCAGATTGTTCTTACACACGGCCTCGGACAATTGAGATGATAATATTTAGCAAGAATTTTCTTTCCTAATCCAGACTAAACCATCTATTGTCAAACAAAATAGTCTGTATGCTTTGATTTCCTGATGTAAACGTGACTCTACATCATTAATTTATAACTAAGCCAGTTGAAAATAATGTTTTTTAAAAACTTGTATTAATTGTCATATTAATTTAATCTTTATAATGCCAAGGTACGAGTATTTACTAGATTTACTGCATCTTGAAATTTTTTGAACTTTTGACAGTAGATACTGAAACTTTCCTCTTGTGTAAAATAGTTTTTCAGTCACCCTATAACCCTTTAAATTTCCTATTCCCATTAATAATTAGCTTACGAGTATACTTAGTTTCTGAGTATCTTTTTATGTAATCATGAACTAAATTGATTTCAGAGGGCTGAGTGTGAGTTTGTAAAATGACATTAAATGTATGACGGATTGTACAGCGCCCCTAGCGGGAAACGTTCAAAAACTAAAATTTTCATACATTTTTTGTGAGCGCGTTTGATGTAAACTCACACTCAGCCCACAGATAGTTACGTTTTGCATTTAAAATCCGTTACCGTCATCCCGATCAGCAGTGTGTCCCTACCTAATCTATATGTCTTAGTTGATCCGAACGGCTGTATTTCATATCGAAACTAGCGTGGAACTAATTGCCGGGGTTCTGTACAATTGTATTTGTCTGTCCGTTTGTCGCAACCGTGCCGATTGTGATTCGAATACATTAATGTTTTGAGATACGTCGATGTTGTTTGTCTGGACACGGTTTTGGATTTTAACCCTTTGAGTGCAGATGTTAACTTAATTTGGTACTTTTGAATAAAAAAAATTATAAAAATAGCTTATTGCCATGAAAATAGAAGAAAAAATAACACAAGATTGAAAAACTATTATTTGAAAACATTGTATTAATGTCATTTGAGTAAAAAAAAATTAAAGAAAGAAAGAAAGAAAATAATTTTATTTTGACAACAACAGATTCAGGCAACAAAGACATACATAAAAAAAATATTACTAAGTTGCCAAAAAAGGTCACCCACTCAGTAATATCTTGACAGTGTGACTGCCAAGACACTGATTTTCAGTGGTTAAACATAATATGTATTAGGGATTAAGTAATTTTAAGCAAATTACTACTTAATATTCCCGTTATAGGATTTCTGGTCCCCTGTAAAAAAATATTCAAGTTCTTAAAAAAGCCTTCTTAGATGTTACTCCAATCGCCCCATAAGAACTCAAGACCTTTCCCAATAAAGATATTAAATGTCAACAAATTGATTAAAATGAAGCAATAGCAAAATGGCCACCATTCCTCGAGTTACATTCAAATTGAGACGACAATATAAAAAGAATTGAAAACGAGAATAACAAACAAAGCGTTGGCGAAATAAAAAATAACATGATATCTTGTGAGCGTCTAGTTTTTGGCTTTTGCACGGCACCGACGATCGACGATCGACCGACGATCTGGTGAAGGTCGCGGGAAGAGCCTGGATGCGGGCAGCGCAGGACCGTTCATTGTGGAAAACCTTGGAGGAGGCCTTTGTCCAGAAGTGGACGTCATTTGGCTGAAACGAACGAACGAACACGGCACGACCCTTTTGTTCCCAAAAAAAGACAAAACCAATGGTCGTGTGAGTGGATCTTTAACTGACTGCGCCAGAATGAGGGTTATTTTTTTTTCGTATTGAGGAAAAGGTAAAGCTGAAAATTAAAGTTGTGCATATAAAAATTATACAGAGCTATGAAAAACATAAGTCTTAAAATGAATGTTTGGTTTTTTGGATATTGAAACCGCCACTTTCTGAAGTTTTTTTTTTTATTTTTATTTTTTTTCACGTTATTGGATAGTTTTGTATTATTAATTTTCTTATAAGAATCATCTAATTATTTATCCTCTTATCTAAGCGTCTTATATCTCTTTTAACTACATAATCATGAAAACACAGTCGTACCCACACCGGCCCGTGTAAACGCCACACAGTCGGCAATTTTTGATATTAAAATTTTCAATAATGCCTAATGGATGTCGCGGGTTCGACTCCCATATTGAGCACCCCACGTTGTTAAATACCCCCCTTTGTTCGTTGTCTATTGTTCAAGTGTTTGATGTCTGACGTTGTGACGAAAGTGCTTCATTCGGTGTCACTCGGAGATATTCGTGATTCGAGATTGGGTAGTGAAAGGGTTAATAAAGATCTTTGGTAGTTTTTGAGAACAAAAGGGTAGTTTAGTCTTTGGACTTCTGATGATGTTTTTTTTTTTCAAATGAATACCTAATTCTCAAATTCTTATTGACATGATATGTTTGTGATGATAATTTGGTATAGTGGCGAGGTGGTTCAAACTACAGCTCCCTATAATGATAGATTTGGCTCTTGGTAGGGGCCAACATTAAAACATAATTAGCATTCAATAATCCCGAAATTATACTCGTAGATATAATTTATAGATACATTCAAGTATTTACTACGTTCATCTGAAAATAATTACCTACTATAGACATTTAAGGCTCTCTAAGAGTAGTTTTATTCACCAATTAATTGACATATTGTTTATGAGCTGTCAAAATGCGACTTTCTCATCAGTTTTGTATCGTTAATGTGAACATACGACATCAATATTTCGTCAGGTCAAAAGACAATCTATCTATCTTTAGATCAATTTAAAATTTGTAAAGCTCTTTTGCTCTACACTGAAATGTTTAAAAAAAAGTAGAGTCTTAAAATAATTGATCAAAACTATCAACTTCCCAATCGATGTTCCAATTTTTAACAAACATTTTGTCTTGAAACAGTTAACCAATCTGTCCACCCAATCGACGTTCTATTAGACTTAGGCCGATGCTCATTTGTTCCTCAATAGTACAGCATTTAGAACAAAGACAAAGCACAGTAACAAAGTAAAGCACAGCCGTAACAGTATTTAGTACACGTGCGGGGCACTACGCGGGAAGAGCGCCGACGACCGCCCGATATGTTTTGTCGCCTAGTGGACGCGGTGGCGCGTGAAGCTACGAAAGGGCTGTGGATCCGGCAATTTTAATTCATTTCTGATTAGATTCCTACTGCCAACGGTGCAGGAAGGTTCTAAAATGGAGGCCACGTAGAGGCAAGCGGCACGCGGGACGTCCACTCAAAAGGGTGACCTCATATAAGTTGCAGGAAGACGCTGGATGCAGCCCGGTTCCAACCGGTCAATCTAGAAATCTTTGGGGTAGGCCTACGCTCAGCAGTGGACGTCCTGTCTAAAATGACAATGATGGCTGCCCATTTAGTAACTTAAACTACCCACAATGATTTCCAGATTGACCAGTTGGTAGCGGCCTGCATCTACCGCCTTCCTGCCACCTTTGTGAGGTCGCCTGTCCACCCTTTAGTTGGTGTACGAAAATTTAGTGGATCAGGTAATTTAATTTTTATAAGGTATTATTTTAGGCTTCGATGCCCAAGCTGAGGATACTGCAAGCCGACGGAACACATACGTAAGTACCAACCCAACCCAAATCTGATGACTACCTACCTGTATGCTCCTTAGACACCCAGGAACCAGCACTCTGGCCACTCACATGGGCCTCGACCAATGTCGTTTCACCCGGTGGACTGGTACCGCAATGAGGGCGGGACAGTGGTACCATAGTTGAGCTGCAGGATAGTCCATCGCCAAGCGACGATCCAGCAGGTCATAGTCAAAAATACACGGCAATAAGCGAAGGTTTAATACCAGACGCCAGCGGTAGTCGTTCAGAGAAAGAAAAAGGGGCAGACTATAAGAAAGAGAGAGAAAGAATCAAACCAAAACCCACAATATTCACCTAAAACAGCTATCAAAGATGAAGCTTTTAAAAAGTCTGATCATTGACTGATTTTGGAGTATTTTAATGACAAATTCCCAGCAAAAAGCAGCTCCAACACCATTCCTAGTTCCCAGCCCACGGCCAAATGCGGCTTCCCAAAATTTAGATGTGACAAGTGCTTTCTACCTACCACCAGCACTAGTTGTTTGTAACTGACCAGTGCAGTGGAGAGATTGAAGATACGCGCTCGGCCTAATGGGACTGCGTCCGTAAATTGCGGCAATTTTAGAACGCGGAAGTCGTTCAGGGAAAGAATAAGGGATAGACTATAAAGAGAGACTAAGAAAGAGAGAAAAAACCTACAATATTTTCCTTAAAACAGCTATCAATGCTCGTAGCTCTTAAAAGTCTGATCAGTGCTGGATATTGGAGTCTTTTAATGACAAATTCCCAGCAAAAAGCAGCTCCAACACCATTCCTAGTTCCCAGCCCACGACCGAATGCGGCTTCCCAAAATTTAGATGTGACAAGTGCTTTCTACCTACCACCAGCACTAGTTGTTTGTAACTGACCAGTGCAGTGGAGAGATTGAAGATACGCGCTCGGCCTAACGGGACTGCGTAAATTGCACAAATTTTAGAATGCGGGGGTGATTCAGAGAAAGAAAAAGGGATAGAATGAAAGAGAGACAAAGAAAGAGAGAAAAACCTACAATATTGTCCTAAAACAGCTAGCAATAATGGTAGCTCTTAATTAGCTGTTCAAAAGTCTGATCATTGCTGGATGTCAGAGTCTAGCAATGACAAAATTCTACCAAAGGCAGATCCAAAACCATTCTTAGTTCCAAGCCCACGGCCAAATGCGGCTTCCCAAAATTTAGATGTGACAAGTGCTTTCTACCTACCACCAGCACTAGTTGTTTGTAACTGACCAGTGCAGTGGAGAGATTGAAGATACGCGCTCGGCCTAATGGGACTGCGTAAATTCCACCAATTTTAGAACGCCGGTATCATTCAGGGAAAGAATAAGGGATAGACTATAAGACAGAGAAAGGAAGAGAGAGAAAAACCTACAATATTGTCCTAAAACAGCTAGCAATGATGGTAGCTCATAATTAGCTGTTCAAAAGTCTGATCATTGCTGAATATTTGAATTAGCTAATGATTGAGTCCGAAAAAAGCAGCTCCAAGATTATTCCTAGTTCCCAGCCCACGGCCGAATGCGGCTTCCCAAAATTTAGATGTGACAAGTGCTTTCTACCTACCACCAGCACTAGTTGTTTGTAACTGACCAGTGCAGTGGAGAGATTGAAGATACGCGCTCGGCCTAATGGGACTGCGGGCGTAAATCTTGTACGTTTGAATTTAAAGCAGTTGGACAAAGGCTATTGGGTAAAGAGGGGTTATGGCGGTACTCTATGGAGTGTAATGAACGTTACGTTGCAGTAAACGTTAGCATAAACCAGTCTAGATTAAGTACTTTTGTGGCTAAAATTACCCTGAATCTTGTTGAAATAAATACAAATTGATATTGAGAGATTAACGCTAAATATTAAGCTTTATTACGAGAAGTTATATTGGTATTTTTATTTTTAATTTATATAGGTTTATAATGAGCCGCTCATACGTCTGAAATGGCTGAAACTTAGAGACATACCCAAAGATTGTTTTCACTAATATCTCTTGAGAATCAAAACTCGAGAAAGTCCTTACTTTACCTTTAAAAAAAATACTATTCAAATTATCAAAAAACTTTTCAGTATCGAACTAAGACCTAAACTATTACTATTTCGGGTGTCCACATCCTAAAAAACCTTAACAAATCCTTTGATAATGATGCATTAATTGCCGATTAAACATTTTTACAAAGTTCCCACGTCCATCAAAATCCATACTAATCAAGCTAATCCATACTTATCAACCATTTAGATGGGTTCCGTAGAACCTATGTCCAGCTGTGAACGCGTGTCGAAATGATCACGTTTAGGGTTCCTTAGAAAAAATAAAAAAAAACAATTTGCAAAAACTTACCGACGAAGAGGGGGTGTACCTGTAAGTAAAATAAAACTTATTATTATGTGTTATGAAATTACACTTTAATAAAAAAATACAAAAACCTTTATTAAAAACCATCTACGCTATTATCTCCTTAGTCTAAAGTTTTAATGAGACAGAAATGCCTTAAATCGTTGAGTTTTAAATTTTATTAAAATAGTGAATCATTTCTCCTAACCTTATAAAATAAAAATCGTGATGCTTATTACGAGTATAGCACCACTTCAGTGCAATTAAAATTTAGATGGCCAAACCAGATGCAATGATGGCCAAGACGGTAGCTTTTACCCTGTCTAAACTTCAATCCTAAATACTATAAAATAAAACCTACGGACCCCAACCCCACCTAAAGCTTACGGCCCTGAAAAAAACATTTTTTATTAAAAAAAGCTCTGAACCTTTCGCGACCTGTGTTTATCCGCCACGCTGTCAATCACGCGCGCCCCGCCCACGATACGTTTGACAGCCCTGATTTTGGAGATTTTGATGGATGGTTTTTGATTGGGTTATTAATTAAGGGCAGTATGATGGCCAGGTTTTAAGTAGGCGAATAAAAGTGAAAACTTATAAATAAACAAGCGGCCGCCCGCGACTTCGTACGCGTGGATTCCGTTTTACCCCCTTAGGGTGGAGTTTCGTAAAATAATAAATAATAATAATAAATTGTTTATTTGAAAATCCTTTCTTAGCGGATGCCTACGTCATAACATCTACCTGCATGCCAAATTTCAGCCCGATCCGTCCAGTAGTTTGGCCTGTACGTTGATAGATCACTATGACAGTCAGTCAGTCTGTCAGTCAGTTAGTCAGTCACCTTTGAGTTATTTATATTTAGATTACTATTTATTATGTAATGTTATCAAATCCAGTTTAACTGTCAATT
The DNA here is from genome assembly GCF_004193835.3 of Ostrinia furnacalis. NCBI lineage: Eukaryota > Metazoa > Arthropoda > Insecta > Lepidoptera > Crambidae > Ostrinia > Ostrinia furnacalis. Next base: position 16,264 of record NW_021133543.1, on the reverse strand, counting down.
CCTTATTTATAAAATATGGTGGGCCCTTCTCCTTTTTCAGAGGTTTATCTAAAAATTTTTCATTCTTTTTTGATTTCTCTCTCTGAGTTTGACTATTTATTTGTTTTTTATTTGTGTTGCATTAGGTAATATTATGGTAATCGAAATACTTCTAATCCACGAAGCTTCCTTTTTCCGTATGTTTTTGTCCGTTTTCTAATATTATAAGTAAAAACATGACCCGAAGTGTTGGTAGACAAGCGCTATTTATACTTATCTAAAAAAAAATTGCAGCGTCTAATTGAAATACATTAAAAGATGATTTAGTCAATTATTTTACTTATCGTCGCGAACCTACATTATTATTATATTAACCCTATACATAGACTGATTTCTATTAATAGATCATCTTAAAAATTCCATAATTAAAAACAGGTGTTCAACCCCCAAAACCCCAAAACGCCATAAAAACCCAAATTAAACCACAATGCCACGAGCGTTCATCACGGACGGACAAACCGACACTTACATATCTATATAATTACCGATTATTATATCATCAATCAAAATTATGTTCCTGTGTGGAACGCACGTAATTATTGAGTGGGTTTGTATTGATTAATTTGCTGATGGTTCTACATGGAGATGTTTTGCCACAATCGAGGCGAAATACAGAAGGCTTTATGCAGTTTTGGAATCGTTCGTTTCCGACAAATGGTGTCCACTGCTGGACAAAGGCCAGCCTCAAAGGTTTCCACAACGACCGATCCTGTGCTGCCAGGTTAAATAGGCCTGCCCTGGATTATTACCAGTAAGTACCTACTACCGATTTTAAGAAAAGGTGTGAATGAAACAATTTTCAAATAATTAAGTCGTACACTAATAATAATTTATTGTACACTACACAAAACNATACGGGCGTACAATGTATGACAAACTGTACAGCGCCCCTAGCGGCTACTTTCAAGAACTAAAATCTTATAGATTTTTTTTGACGCACTCGCTAGCAAGTACAGCTAACGTAAACTCATTGTAAGCACACAGTTTTGACGAATTATCCTATCATTCTCGTATTACTGACTGACAAAAAAATTATAATGTACAAAGAAATCTAATTCTCTTCCACAATCTAAGACATCATAACAGTACCTACTGATACATTAACATAAATTGTGAAAACTGGCGTCTAACTAGGAAGATAGCATGTAGTATGTATTATGACAAAAGGCAATAAATAAAACATCTAATAGTAAAGATTAAGATCACCCTTTCTATTGCTACCACTATAAGTACCCTTTCAGAAGTCAAATCAAAAACGTCCAAATTATGCATCCAACTTTCAGTATAGGCTCGATGTGTCTATATGAGATTAAAACAGAAAATGAGGAGATCTATAAACGATCAAAAGTCGCTGACATATCCCGATAGATTAGCAAGCAGTGGGTAGAACATACACGTGTAACTGACGACCGATAGGACATGAAGATTCTGGAGGCCACGTACCGGATAGCGCAGCGTGGGACGTCCACCCACAAGGTAGACAGATGACCTTTAGGTGCAGGCTGCTTCCAACTATAGGGTAGCCTATGTTCAGCAGTGTACCTACGTCCAATGACTTAATTGATGTCATGAGGGTTTTTTAAAACAAAAATTAATTACACAAGAGTGTTAAAATTGACACAGTCAGTGCCAGAACTGCACCGTTTCCACCAAAAGATGTCCACAGCTGGACAAAGGCCTCGTCCAAGGATCTCCACAACAACCGGTCCTCTACCCGCATCCAGGTCCTTCACTAAATCCTCGGTCCACCGAGAGGGAGGACTTCTGATGTATTCCACTTTGAGCACGCACCCAAATAGCCCGCACGAATAGCACCTAGCCACATAGAGCACCTATCGATATTTTGTTCTCTCTCGTGGACAAAAAAAAATTAAATCCATGGACTAGGCCAGATGCTATTCGTGCGGGTGCTATTTATAATCGGGTGCTCTAAGGCTGAGTTGCACCAACTTACTTTGACCGTAACTTTAACAATAACCGGTGTTTTTGGAGTTTGACAGATTTTTGACGTTTGTTAAAGTCAAAATAACACGGAGCAAGTCAGCCTAGGTGGACTACGCCTGACTACCGGTCTGTGGTCGCTATAGTTCGGTCGCTGAGCACGTAGAATTTCGTCCAATGACCCCAAGCTACCCATCCTTATCGCTGGCGCGTAATTATATTTCTGTCACGGCTGTGCAACGGGCGACCGGACTTTACCGGAAAACTTTTCCGCTTCAAAATCGTACCAAGTATTATTTAAACGTTGTTCCCGCGAACACTTCACCACATATCATTGGTATGTGCGTGCGCTTAAGCTCTGCCGACGTCGCGATTTATTTTAACACATTTTGTTTATAAATGATATAATGCGATACGCGGGGTGGCGCTATTGTACACGGATACTGGGTATTTATGTAGAGTTGTTACAACATTAAAAAGAAAATACAGAAATTTTCTTGTACTGTGCTTTTTCTTATTTCATTTGCGGTCAGTTCTCCTCGTTTTTAAGGCACCCAGACAGTCAGTCTTATCTACGTGTTTTAATCATCTACAAAATTTGTAAAAAAAAATCTGATTCACGGCATTTGAATTCAGCAAGTAACTAAATAGGTAGCAAAACAAGCAAGGCGGCTGGCAGCGATTGATAAAGAATAGCTGAACTTCAGGCTGTTAGCATGCTTTGGGGCATCATCATAACCTAGAATTAACAGTGACAGAATATACATATAAGCTAGTGACACTATACTACTGATAATATCTAGAGGTTACCTAACGGTTAGTGTGACAACTTTTAAGAGCCAAAAGACCTAGTCATCATCCTCATCACATTCAGCCACAGGACGTCCACTGCTGAGCATACGCTTCTCCCAATGATTTTCATATTGACCGGTTGGTAGCGGCCTGTATCCATCGTCTTCCTGCTACTTTTATGAGGTCGTTTGTCCAACTAGGTCATAAGACATGACATCACAACACCAACATAAAAAAGGGCGTTTAAACCATTTTACAATCTAAATAATATATAAAAGGAGAAACTGACTGACTTAGTGACAGATCAACGCACAGCCTAAACGGCTAAACGTAGGCACTTGCAATTTGGAAGGGACGTAGCTTAGGTACCGTAGAGGTGCACTAAGAAAGGAATCCCCGAAATTCCCACGGGAATGGGAATTAGCGGGAAATTCCTTTTGTATGAAAAAATCTAAACCGTGTAAGATAGATGAAGGGGGTAAAACGGGAACCACGCGTACGAAGTCGCGGGCGGCCGCTAGTACTGTTTAAAAAGGGAAAAAGGAAAACATTTCATCAGTTGTATCAGCTCTACACAATTCTCACACATGGGGTGCTAAGAATGCTCACGTACTGTACCACTCCCGCCTTTATATGGCGCATTTATTTCTCAAGCCTCCACCGGGGTTCCCTACACCCCTGGGGTGCCACCACACCCCGATGTTCCATCATCTGTATTGGAGCTATTGGCTTGTTTTATTTGGTTTGCATGTCTTGGAGGTAATTAGAGAAGTTTGCAGATTCTTATGACTTCGGTTAATATTGGACCATTGTAAGACATTTATTTGTAGGTATTTTCTGAGTAAGCTCAGATTACAGTACCTACTTACAAATTAATAAATCAACGCGTGAAAATTTCTTTAATAAGTGCCAAAATACTGGTCTAAATTGAATAAATATTTTTGATTTGATTAGATTTCACCTTCACCGTTCGGCTATCGTCGCTTCTGAAAATACGTTAAAAATATGCTTTTAGACTTATTAACACACCCCACTTACCATATTCATATTAAAGGATTGAAACAAACGAATCAAACGAGCCCAAACTTGATGGGGTGGTTTCGTTTTTCTGCGAAGTTTCACCAAGTGGTCACCTTCCCTTCCAGCTCTATCACCATGTCGTCACAATATTTTAAATTCAAAGTTATAGAAAACCGGAATATGAATCAAAAATTTGCAAGATTTCTTTACGGACACCGGACAGGTGAAAGTAAAAAAAAAAGCTTGTAGAAAACCCTTTTGCTTCATTCAAAAAGGTTTCCATACACGTACATTTTCACTCCCAATCAAAACTAATCCAGTCACAAAGCTAGGACAATCAGCTAACGTTTGACAGCCGCATTCCGACAAATTTAGCACACATCTATGATTAGACAGGAATACCCTATTCTCAAACCTTACTCCCAGAACCACACCATACTCCGTCCCTGTCTCTCACACGATAAGTATGGCCCGGTATCCACCAAAGCGGAGCAGAGCAGAGCGGAGAAGTGCAAATAACCAATCAGATTTCATTATTTTCAACTCTTCTCTGCTCCGTTTCGGTGGTAATGGATCAAGCGGAGAAGAGAGAATTGCTGCGCGGATTCGTTTTGCTATAGAATCTGACAGCAGCGGTGGCGTGGTGCCTAGTGGAGCAGAGCGATTTCCTTTCATAGACAGCAATAGACTGACAGCTGACAGCTACGCACAGCTCACACATCTCTTCGCGTCTCGGCTCTTCTGCGATCCGCTTTGGTGGAAATAGCCTGCCAGCTTCGCCGCACATTTCTCATACCCGCTCCGCTTAGGTGGAAAACGGGCCTTAAAGTGAGAAGTTGTATTCTATGTGTCGAATTCGTCGAGGTAGACCCCCAGGGCTGGAATGCCGTCGAACAGGGCTGGACTGCAGAACAATTAGCGCGCTTTGTCCGATATTCAATAGTGTACAGTACGGCCCTGTAATAGTGCAGTGTTTTGAATACGACGAAAGATTTGTGTGGATGGTCCTAATTACTAGTATACTGGATGACTTTTCCAAAATTTTGTTCTTGAAGTCGTCATGTCATCGTATATCGATAAATATTTCAACTCACTGGACTAACGTACTCAAGAAGTTTGTAAAAATACAAAAATCTCTTCGTTAGTTAACCAAATGATATCCACGGCAGGACTAAGGCCTCTATCAAAGATTTCCACGACGACCGGTCCTGCGATACCCACGTCCAGGTGCTTTTCACGACCTTCACTATATCGTCGGTCCACCTACTGGGAGTCTTGCTTAGAGTACATTTTCTGGTCCATGGTCACCACTCCAGAACTGTCGCAACGACCATCAGTTCCACGAGCTATCTTCCTTGCCCATTGCCACCTGGTTTAATCATTCTGCGGACTGTGGTGGTCACAAAACAATGTCTATCATCATCATCATTTCAGCCACAGGATGTCCACTGCTGAACATAGGCCTCCCCCAATGATTTCCATTTCGCCCGGTTGGTAGCGTTCCTGCATCTTTATCAGGTCGTCCTGGTGGGTGGACGTCTCACGGAAAACGCAAAATGTCTATAAAATCCACACTAAACCAACACCAGTGCCCCAAAATAGGCAGTCACACCTCCCGAATCCACTCTCCCGCGCAATTCCTGACGCATTGTACGTCTGAATTTTGAGCAGCCACCTAACGGCAGAATACTAATGCTCTAGTTTTTGATCTTGCAAGTATTTACGAGTATATGGGTACCTTCATAGACCTGCCATAATATTTGACACAAGTAGGCCCATTAAATTAAGACGTAAGTTTTATTCCATATATCAAGAACTAGCTGACCCGGCGAACTTTGTTCCGCCTTAATGGCAATAAATAAGCAGACTTTTTTTTTATTTCGAACGGGATAAAAAGTATCCTATGTCCTTCTCCTGGCTCTAAACTACCTCCCTGACAATTTTCAGCTAAATCGGTTCAGCCGTTCTTGAGTTATAAGTGGTGTAACTAACACGACTTTCTTTTATATATCACAAGAATAATATTTCTTCGCTTCTCACGCAGATAATTTGCTCTCTACAACACTCGTATCAAATCGAACGCACAGCGTTGAATAGAGCTCTGTGATTGGTTCGTGTGTGATCATGTGCGTGAACGCGTACTGTGAGGCCCCATAGCAATATTTTTTAATACGGGTGTTAGTAAGATTTGCTAAGTTTGTGGCTATTTTAATGGCAGTACTTATTTATTTTTTTATTTTTATTTATTTAATAGGACAACCAACAAGACATACACTGGAAGACAATCAATATTTACAACGTATTTAACTTAATCTAAGTGCTGCCTTAATTATAGGTTGCCACGGCATGCAAAAGTGGACTTATACATATACAGTGTCTACACTTAAAGAAAAGAGTTTCTTCAGCGAGTATTATTTAGCTGGAATAACATTTCGCCAGCGACTCGATGCGAAGCTGTTTAGGATTTTGCGCTTAAATGAAGATAGCTTGTCCCGAAAGATATCTAGATCAAGATCGAGGTTCCTTGATATACTGTTAAACTGTCTTTGGAGTCTGTTCATGGTGGCGTAGTGACCTAAATTGCTTTTGCAGCCTTTAATATAAAACGGAACATACCTAGCGCGACGTACCTAGAACATACCTAGTACTAATTAATACTTTTTATTATATTCCAATCAGTATGAGATATCGCAATAAAATAGTTCTCCAATAACACAATATAAATTAGTCGTGACATTTAAATCATCCCTAAACAATCCTACTAATATTATAAATGCGAAAGTTTGTATGTCTGGATGTTTGTTACTCTTTCACGCAAAAACTACTGAACGCATTTCGACAAAACTTTACAGTATTATTGTTTATAACCCAGAATAACATATAGGCGTTATGACGATCTGTGACAAACTAAATTTCACGCGGATGAAGCCGCGGGCAAAAGCTAGTCCACTATAATTTAATGAGTTCTATTGGCTAAACAAACATGGCTAAATTATTATTCTAGCTAAATCAAAGCAGATTTAGCAAAAATCAAGCAACTTGCTGATGGCACGGTGTGCAACTCCTTTGGCAAACCCTGTTCACGTAGCCAGAGGCGATTTGAACAGGTATTTGAGGCTGCACTCGCGTTGAGGATAACGTATTCGATCTACTAAATAAATTGAATGATGGAAGAAAATAATTATGAGCTTTGTATAGGTAAGACGAAAGACGGGCACTGGGCAGGCTTTTCAAAAGAAAAATTATGTTTGACAAAGAAAGTTGCAGTTATTTTTTGTAATGGTCGTTGACTGTCATCAACCATTGAGAAGTGTGAAATATATACTAACACTAACTAACACTAACTTTCCGCCCGCAGCTTCGCCCGCGTGGAAGTTTGTCTGTCACAGAAAATTTCATCGCGGCGTCCCTATTTCAAAAACCGGGATAAAAACTATCCTATGTCCTTTCCCGGGACTCAAATTATCTCTATGCTAAATTTCATCAAAATCGGTTCAGTGGTTTAGGCGTGAAAGCAAAACAGACAGACAGACAGATAGACAGACAGACAGAGTTATAGAGATAACATTCATAAATTCTTTAATTTTCGTGCAATTTTGTCGTTTGTACTGACATGCACTTTAGAACACACTTAACGACATCACATGAGCTAAAAACTGTGGTATCCTAAGTAGCTGATCCCTTCGATGTAATTTGACTTGTGCATTGACGCGACAAACAGTTGATATGAGATGAAGTTTTGCTTTTTCATTAAATTCATTATTCGGTATCAAAAGCACTGTCCTTACCGCGACCATCGCTTTAGTTGCGCGAACTATCCGATGTCCGCGTCGGCCGGCAAAGAAGTTAGCCACACATCACTTAGCATAATAGTGGGATCAAACGAGCAAATAGACTTAGGATAGCTTAGACTCGAACTTATGACTTAACGTGCCCTCCATAATAAGGAATGATGTTATGTTCGTTCGTTAATTTGAGTCAAATGACGTCCACTGCTAGACTAACACCCGTGTTTACAAACATTACTAAGAGGTCTCACAGTGCGCGTTGACGCACAGGGTCCTAAAAACCTATTCATAGACAATACTTGAATGGCGGAGTGACGCACACGAACCAATCACAAAGCTCTGTTCAACACTGGGCGTTCGACTTCGCTTATTCACTTAAGCAAGCGTTTGTGAATACGGCCTAATACGGGCCTTCTTCCCTAAGGATTTATACAAAGATCGGTCTTGCGTTGCCCATCATATTTATTTTTCTAATTCTTATTGATTCAAGCCCTCATTCGAACCAAACTGGGAAAAAGTAGGTACACGGAAAAAATACAAATTGAGAAAAAAATTTTCGTCTTGAAGTCGATTTTAAATATGACTTCGAGCTACCTGATTTATTTTTGTGTTCTTTTCTAATTGTTCATAGTGTCAATATCGGGAGAGTAAGCTAGATATCCTAGAGTTTATGAAACTAGCGTAACTGTTAAAAATGTGTTTTTGTAAATTTTTTATTACGACAATAGGCTAGTTGCCTAAAAAAATTTTTTTAGTCCGTAATGTTTAATATCAAAAAATATTGGACACATATATTTTTATTTGTCAATCTAACAAATAATTACATAGTTANAGTCCGTTAGAATGTGTAATAGTGACGTTTCATCTGCCTCTTGGCACATCCTGCACGTTCTTGATTCGGACAGTCCCATAGTGGACAAGTGCTTCTTTAAGCTGCTGAGTCCAATGAGGGCTCGAACTAAGATGCGCATTTTGATCCTACTCAGTCCTATGATCTGCTTGGAGCATTTTCGGTCATAGGCATTTATGAAAGCTTTGGAATGAGTTAATCCTGGCGTGTATGACCATGCCTTAAAGGATTTGTTTTAGAAGGTGATTAAGTTGTAGTTTAAGGCCATCAGCGCGGCCTGACTGAGTTAATGTAAATTATGTGGTTGGCATAATTTTGGTAAATCAAGTATATTATTCAAGTTGCTGCTTGGTCTAGTAAATAATTGATGGCGAGAGGCGCCGGTCCCTCTGCTGTCTCGAAAAAAATCCCTGCCTTCGTCTGGCAGACAACCCACACTATTGGACTATACTTTAAGCGAATCACTCACACAGAGATTGGCAAATATGTCTCCGAATGCAAATGGGAACCACAACCTCTGGAAGGCAACAAAGTACCTCCCTCAAAGTGTTCTCCGCCTATTAGGTCCGGTAATACATGAGTGCGAACTGACAAGAAAAATCTCAGACCTTTGCTACATGACAAACCGGTTTATTTAAACCCACTGACACGGACACGGATAATCCAAAAAATACACAATTCAATCAAAAAAATAAGATCAAGCATTGGATACATTGCAGCTATGCCTGCCTTTTGATTTCTACTGATGATGATGATTCATCCGACCGATTTCGGTCATGGTGACCACTTCGACTTAGCTGTCTTAGCGGCGCTGGTGCGCCCGAAGATGGCTTACATAGCCGATCTTCGCGGCAAACTCCTCGCACATTGAGAGTAATTATCCGCCGCCAACATAATTATAGTGAATGGCGACAGATGGACGGGACTTACATCATCGCGTTTTGCGTCGAGTTCAGTTGTGCGGTGCTCCTTGAATTCGCGGACTCGCCTCTACACAACACAATCTCCCGCCATTCTAGGTGCTGTGCTGCCAAACCGTCTCATTCTGATTTGAGAGGGCCCATTTTCCATCTTTTCGTATGCTGCTTCAAGACATCTTTGTACTTGACTATCTGAAGAGTTGACCGCCATGTTTCCGCTTACCCTCCTCAAGTTCAAAGAGGAAGATTGATTCCTACTACGCTAATTGAGGACGAAAGACGCAGGAGGACAAACGACTGACATAGCCCACAGAATCACTAAAATCAAGTGGCAGTGGGCGGGGCACATATCTCGAAGAGCTGATGGCCGCTGGGGCAGTAAAGTTTTTAAGTGGCTACCACGAGCTGGAAGACGTAGCGTGGGCAGGCCTCCCACTAGGTGGACCGACGATTTGGGGAAGGTCGCAGGAAGTGCTTGGATGCAAGCGGCGCAGGACGTCTTTCGGCTGAAACGAAAGAACTAACGCTAAGAGAGATGGCTAAGCTAGAGAAATAGCCAAAATGGACCCTCGTAAAGCACTTGCATTTGATCTGATCACCATGAAGTCCATGGTCTTGACAATGACCACACTGAGTGAGAACCTCGTAAGTCTCTTAACTTTGAAAATGATCCATAAGGCTGGAAAGTCGCCTAACNAAGTCTCTTAACTTTGAAAATGATCCATAAGGCTGGAAAGTCGCCTAACGAATTCTCCTCCTATCGCTTAATTAATCTGACATTTGTATTGTTAAAATTATGGAAAAGGATCATTCTTGCTCGTTTATTCCCTTGCCTAAGTATGACCCATGTAATATATACCCGACCATACATTTTGGCAGAAACCATACCAACCATAATCAGTACAATGTTTGAAAAAGAAAGAATCCTGTACATCTGCTTTCGCTGCGGCTTCAGCTGGGCTTATCATAAAAGACTACTCTATGAAATTAAAAAGTACCTTCTAGCACACTTCTAATACCTGCTGATGGATTCTTATCTCAGTGACAGACAGTTTTAAATCAAACTCGGTGACAAAATCTTCTCTTTTTAGCTGCAGAGCTGGAGTACCCCAGGACTCTGTACTTGGTCCGATACTCTATAACATCTACTAGTAAAGTAGCCCAGATAACAGAAAGCTGCGGCCTTCCTCAAATGTAACTGTGATCTTAAAGTGACTAGACTGTTGCAAAGTCAGCTGCTTGGCTGACCAAGTGGCGCATGTAATTAAGCCCCGAAGTCTCACCATATTATCATTTAAGACGTGAAACTTATCCTCCGGCCAATCTAGACCTCGACACATTGCTGCAATCAACCTGCATTAAAATCCTGGACCGTAGGATGACATGGAAAGACCATAAATATAAATAAAACAGAATTGAATATAATATTTCACCGACAGTCAGCTAATCCAACATTAACAATGTGCCTCCTAAGAGCTCAAAAATACATGTTAAGGGTACTTTTATCGGCACATTAGTACGCTCGCCTTTAGGAAATACACGAGAACCTGATCTCAGCCAAACCCGCTATCCAAATATCAAAGTATCTATGATCAAGAGAGCTAATTTACCAGGGTAAACCACTGCTCTAGTGGCTCAAACCCCAACCAACTGCAAATCACCTGATTAGTCTTGACGACAGATACTAAAAAAGCAGATTTAAAAAAAATACCTAATGAACAAAGGTCAAACAAGGTCACGCCGCCGACGCCGCCGCCGCCGAGGTCAAAAAGTCGGCGCGCCGCCGCCGGCCAATTGTATATCGGCGCCCACCTCTACTTTCGCTAGCATCTTTGGAGTAGGCCTACTTTATTTATTTTTATTGGAATTCACTGACCACAACTGTATTATGTTGTATTTAATTTAAGTTTGATGGGAGTGCATGAAATATTGAAATAATCTCCACCAATATAACGGCTCTATGGTTCAGTAGTAAATATTTGAACTATCTTCACTGGAAAGTTTTAGGTTTGATGCTAAGATAAATAAGCCATATTTGTTGAGACAGCAGGTCTGATCTTCTGAAAAAAATATTATTTTTACGCTCTTCGGAAGACGGTCGGCCGTTTGGTGTAGTGGTTCACAACGGACTACTATGCCAAGAGGTTCCGGGTTCTATTCCCAGTCAGGCAGAAATTGAAATGATGAATTTTAATTTCTGTGACGGGTCTGGGTGTTTTCTATGTATATTAAGTATGTATGTATATTAACTATGTATGTATACAAATTAAAAGTATTTTAGTATGTTTATATCCGTTGTCTAGTACCTATAGTACAAGCTTTACTTAGTTTGGGGCTAGCGGTCCAATGTAAAATGTCCATGGTTATTTATTTTATTTATTTATATTATCATTATTTCAGCCATAGGACGACACTGCTGAGCATATAGGCCTACCACAATGATTCCCAGCTTGTTGATTCGTTCATTCGTTCTTTTCAGTCAAATGACGTCCACTGCTGGACAAAGGCCTTCCCCAAGGATTTCCACAACGATCGGTCCTTTGCTGGGGTTTTCTACAACCTTTATGAGGTCAGCTGTCCACCTTATGCGTAGACTTGTGGATATCTAAAGGACGGCCAACGAGAAGCGATACCAAACGTAAACAAACCCAATGTCATGGGTGAACCCATCTGACTTTGACATATTTTGGCGGGAGAACGAGACATTACGAAAAATACACAAGATGGGAAGAGACAGAATACATTGTCAACTCGACAGTCGTATCGACCTTTTGTATCGCTGCTAGTTGGCCGTACTTTAGGTGTTGTATTAACCCTTAAAGATAATTACATTGTTGTAATACCAGTATTTAGTTACCTACACCTTTAATGCCATAAAAAACAATGCTACTTTCATTGTAAAACCTTTTATCTCATCAATGACAACGATTGACATGGATCCCCAGCGTGGGGCCGCAACGATCACGATTCTGGTACGGACCCGCCGAAGTGTGAACAAGTGGAGAATTGTATAGACATTACGTTTTTTAACAAAAAAATAGTTTTTGAAAGGTCCACGACGTGTGAAATCGAAGGATTAAAAGTATTGTTTGGGTTTTTGGATTTAGTACGATGGTATCTTTCGAAAAAAAAAATTAAGTACATTGATATCGATACACGTGTTGCATCCTTTTATGGGCAAAGTAGTGAGGTTTTTTTGGGGTTCTGTATCTAAAGGGTGTTAACGGGAGAGTTTCACTAATACATACCACAGCTAATAAATAACGCCCGTATTCACAAACGATGATTGCTTAAGTGAAGCAGCAAATTGAACGCACAGCGTTGAATAGAGCTCTGGGATTGGTTCGTGTGCAGTGAAAAATGAAACATAATACGAAACAAAGCACACACTAATATTTCTCAAGAGAGATTTTCAGATATACTTTTAGAGTAGGCGCACACCGTTGATTTTTCGTTGGCCGATAGTTTACTCGGGCAGTTGATCAGTATGGGCATGTAATATGGGAGTGCGCACACTACGCCCATTCGATTTGGCCGATTCTTCATACAATTTAAAATCGGGCACAACTATCGGCCAACTAAAAATCAACGGTGTGCGCCTACTCTGATACATATACATACTTTCATAACAAAAATACATAATTATCGATAACTGCAAGTCTTAATTATTGTTATTAATGAAAAATGAAACTTTGGTTGCTAGCATATCCATAAATAGTTTTCTCATCAATACAATGTTGTTCTTACATCTTACGTTGTCAGGAGTCGAGCTTATTGCCCGGCTGTCTCTTTCAGATTACTACCTTCGCTTATGGTCAGCAGTTATTGAAGGTACGATTATTATAAAGAAAAAAGTAAGAAGAAGAAAGAATTATTATTACGTTTATTTTGTTCAACAGAACAGAATATACTAGTTTAGAATATAATTAACAGCTAAATTATTATTATTTTCAAGGGAAAGGACTCAAATATCCCTATTTAAAGTTATTTGAAAATTCCTCACACGATCTATTAAATGAAATGAAATATTTAATGAGACTAAATAGTCAGTCACGATTAAATAAATATAAATCTAATTTACTAAGTAGACATCGGAAACATTTAGCGATATTTAAAAGATAGGCGAATTATTTAACCTGCATTTTATTATTGTCACGAACTTTTTCACGAGGAACCTCTTAGCCTGCATCTCACCTGATGGAAAGTGTAGATCAGGCCGAAGGTTAAAACAAGCTGCACCCAGAATCCTCAACCACAGAGGAACTGGCTGTCTTACCATCTACTCTAATCTTTTCTACTTAGTATGTCTTCTTCTTTTCGTGTCGACAACAACCCTACACAGTGTCAGCCCAAAACTCCGCCACAAGAGTGGCGTTGTCAGCAGCACTCATCAAATCCTCCTGAGTGCAGTTGCTCGGGCACTCAGGGCACGACATCAGGTGCTTCATCGACTGGGGAACAAAACCGCACCTGCACTCCATGTTTAAGCCATCCAAGAATCCCCACCTGGCCAGATTGTCCTTACTACGGCCAACCTGCGTCCGAAGTCTATTTAAAGACTTCCAGGTAAGCCAGGGGAGCTCATGTCCAGGTGGAGGACTCTCAGACATAGGGACAAAAGGGCAGGGGAGATTAGCTCTTTCGCGCCATAACTATAACTTAGTATGTATTCTACGGTAAGATATTCAGTATATTTTTTATGAAGTTAATTTTCGGTTATGTTATGATTTTTAATATGTATCATTATTATGATTTAATATAAACAAACTGTATACAAAGTGGGCGCCCATATTGGCTCTAACTTATTCAAAGCCGTGTTACAAGTTGGATCGTTCATGTGTTTTATTTGCCATCGAGTTGCGATACACATTCCGTGTGGTCCAAGACAAAGAAATACAACTCAAGCAAAAACTTGTTGTGATTACATTCTTGTTCTTCTGTTATGGATCAGACTTTATAAAGCCGCCATAGAGAGAAAATTGGAACTAACACCAACTTATTTTTTTTCCTGGAATGTTTATTTAGACAATGATGTGACAATGAATAAATTGCTAAAATTTAAAACAAAAATGCAAACATTTTAAGCATTACTATACTATAGAGAGACGATATAAGAGACGAAGCTACAATTTCTTACACTGAGAAAGTACTTTTATACAATTTCGTTCTCCATAAAAGTCTCCATAAAAAGTAATCAGATAAATCCTAATAGAAAAATGTTTTACCTTGACTCCCTTGAACGAATTCACTCATTATTCTCTTTTTAAAATTTCAAGAGTTAGCTGGTTCTTGTTATTACATTAGCAAAGAAGAATATCCCAGCCCTGTGGTCTAGTTGTAGTCTTACACCTTCAGACCCAGAGGTCCCGAGTTCTATTCTCAGTGGGGGCAAAATTTCTCCTTGGTTTGGTTGGTGATGCGAAATATCTTCTTAAGAGCAGGTTAAGAGCTTCTTCGTTGTGGATTAAAAAATCTTCTTACCCGCCACATCCTATCCCTCATCCCACAATCGAAAGGGGATGTCGGGATACACGTCAAACGTCATCGGCGTGGAAGACAGCTCTTCGGTTCTGATACAGGCACGTCTTATAAATAATACGGCCGACTGTACTCTAGCCTTATTGACCTTCATTCACAACTTATTTTCAACCATATTGATACAAGTTAGGGTTGATATTTGAAGGGTGAAAAGAGATAATAAGGTGAAATTGAAATCCAAAGATTGGCAGCAAGCAACAACCAATTATAAGTTGAGTTTTGATATTGCTCATGATTTTAGATTTTTTCGTTTTCGTTTTGTTTATAGGTTTGATGCGAGCTTGTCAGTTACTGTAATTAAAATGGCGATTCCATTTCTTGTCTGTTAAAGTTTTTTGTTGTTTGTATCAACGTCGATCGAGGTTTGAATTAAACGTCGGATTGTGAGTGGTGGTGTGTGAATTCTACTAATAATACATGCGAAAGATTGTGAGGATGTATGTTTGTAACAAACACTGAACGGAACGCAAAAACTAGTGAACAATAAACAATAAGCAAAAATAAGTGCCACTTGTGGTCTAAACTGAATAAATATTTTTGATTTGATTTGATTTTGATTTGAACGGATTTTTATGAAACTTTACATAAATCAAAGTCGCGTTATTTACACCATTTTATAAATTCAAGAACGGCTGGACAGATTTTGATCAAATTTTGTAATTATGTCGAAAATAGCTGGCATCCTGAATTACAATTTAGGCTACTTTTTACCCACTGTTCAAAAATGCAGATATTTTTTTAGTATTTTACCTACATATCTTAAGTCGGTACTTAGTTGGGTCATTTAGTTGTTTATACATCAGAATAACCTTAAAAGCTGTAATAATTTGTTACGATCTTTGACAAGCTTAATTCACACAGTCGAATCCGCGGACAAAAGCTAGGAGTTGGTTATATTTAATTTGATTTTATGGTTAGATTGAACGCGCAAAGAAGTTTGACAGGTGTAGGATGAAGAGGCCTGTCAATCCAATCTTTGTCAAAAAGTTAGGTAAAAAAGTTTGTTTGTAAATACATTTGTTTGTTATGAGTAATCTCTAGAAAGTAAGAATATTGCTAGGCAGACTTGCACCACCTAACTTTGACGATAACCGGTGTTTTTCTATGAATTTTGACAGATTTTTGACGTTTGTCAAAGTTAAAGTTAGGTCGCCAATTCAGTCCACCCGCATAAAAATTTCTTGGCAAAATGTTACTTGGTTTCTCGCGATACAGGTGCATACCTAGTGCGAGAACCGCTACCAACACTTCTTCACAATCCACCATAGCATGTAATTAGCTTAAGACTGTCATTCCGTTTTTTGTAAATCTGTCTTGCTTAAATAAAGATTTTATTATTATTATTATGTTTGTACGCTTTGGAGCTCACGGGTCAT